>NW_019154102.1:26678718-26765194 GCF_002288905.1 Enhydra lutris kenyoni
TTTTGTTTTTTGTTTTTTGTTTTTTGTTTTTTGTTTTTGTCAGAGAGAGAGAGCACAAACAGATGAAGCATTAGGCAGAGAAAGAAGCAGGCTCCCCACTAAGCAAGGAGCCCAATGGAGACTAGTTCCCAGGATCCTGGGATCATGACCTGAGCCAAAGGCAGGCGCTTAACCAAGTGAGCCACCCAGGCATCCCAGAAGTAGTACATTTTAAAGTGTTGAAATAAAAGAACTTTATACCCAAGAATATACACCCAAGAATAATAGACTTCAAGAATAAAGGAATTCAAGACAGTCTCAGATGATGGAAAATAAAACAAAATAGACAAAAGAGAAGAAAAAAATTAATAAGAATTGTTCCCAGATGATTTACTCTGAAAGGATGACTTAAGGAAGTTATCTAAACATCAAAAAGGAAAGACAAAAACAACAACAACAACAAAAAAACAGAAAGCAAAATTATAGGTAAATACAATAGACTTCCCTTCTCCTATTAAGTTTTCTAAATTATACCTGATGTTTGAGGCAAAATTTATGAAATTGTCTACTTTAGCTCTCAGTGAATATATAGCAAATATTTAACATAATTATAACTGAGGTAAGGTGGAAAGATGTAAGGGTAGGAAAATTTTGCATACTTTACTCAAACTAGTCAAATGTTGATACCAGTAGACTGTTATAAGTTATGTAGATACAATATATAATGTAAAGCAAATAATAAAAAATCCTTAAGAGATACACTTATAGACATCACAGATAAAATGGAATTCTAAACAATGTTCAAGTAACCTCTAGGAAGAGAAGAAAAAGAAAACACAGAAATGAAAAACAAAGAGAATGAATGGAAAACAAAAAATAAAATGATAGTCATAAGCTCTTAACATATCAGTAATTGCATTATATGTAACTAATCTGATTACAATTAAAAATAAAGATTGAAAGGGTATATTTAAAAATATGATGCAACTGTATGTTATTTATAAGAAAGTCACTTAAAATACAGGTTTCCCTCACTATCTATAAATGGAGTGTTCTTATGAAAACTTTCATAAGCCACAACATGGCATAAAGTGAAAAAGCAATTATCATTAGTTTATATACAAAAATTTTTCTAGCATTCCCAGACTCCCAAAATAACCTCTCTCAGGCTTTTCTGACTCCTAAGGACACATTGCTAATGGATGCACAAAATAAATCAAGATAAAAAAACAGATGCTCATAGACTTAGTTCAGAGCTAGGGAGGCTTGATGCTGAGATGCTGAGCATAGTTCCTAGGGAAGGAGCTTGGTGCTGCAACTCTCGCTGTGACTGGTTGGCACTATCTCTGTAACGACTCACAGCAAAAGAAACACTGAATGCTATTTTTGCCTTTTTTCATAAAAGTGAAAATCCTCTTAGGATTTCTTTAGGTTAATGGAAACAGGTACTAATGTAGTTTTTTTTCATAAAAGTGGAGTGGCATAATGCAAACGTGCAAACAGTGGCGAATACCTGTATAATGACATATGGAAGTGGAAAGTCAAAGTATTTATAAAGATTATGCAAATAATCAAAGGAAACAGGAGTGGCTGTATTAATACATCGGACAAAGTAGACTTCCCAGCAAAGAAATTTACCAGGAACAGAGTGGGTTATTACATAGTGATAAAGGGGCCAATCTACCAGTAAGACACCAATACTGAATGTGTATACACCAAACAGCAAAGCTGCAAAATACGTAAGTGAAACAGGTAGACTGAGAGAATAGGCCAAGCCACAATTACAGTTAACCTTCCCACACCCATCTCTCAAGCAGGGATAGACAACTAGACATAAAATTAGCAAAAATGTAAAAGAACTCAACATTGTTATTAACCAACAGGATCTAATACACATTTATAGGATATACAACCTAATTACAAATTATATCCACAGAACATTTATCAAAATAGACCATATCTTAACCATAAAACAAATTCAAACTATTAAAGAGGACTTAAACCATACATAGTATATTCTCTGACCACAATAGCATCAGAGTAGAAAACCAATAAATATTAGAGCAATAATAGGACAATCTCCAAATGCTTGAAACTAAACTCTATTTCTAAGTGATACAGATATCAAAGAGGAAATATTAAAGGAAACAGAAAAAAGACAAATTTAACAGAAGGAAAATGAAATTAACATATTGATATATATGGGATACAGCTAAAGTGGTGATAAAGAGAAATGCATATCACTAGATGCCTATATTAGGAAGAAAGAAAAATCTCAAATCAGTAACCTAAGCTTTTGTATCAGGAAACCAGATAAAGAAGAACAAAAATAAGCCCAAAACATGGAGAAGGAAGGACATAATAAAGAAACAAAACTAGCAGATATTAATGAAGTGAGAAAACAGAGAAACAACGAAGAAAATCTGTATAAAAAAATCTGGTTTTTGGAAAAGATCAGCAAAACTGACAAATCTCTGGTGTAACAGATTAGGAAAAAAAGAGATGGCATCAATGTCATGAATAAATAAGAGATATCTCTATAGCCTCTACTGGTATCAAAGGGATAATAAGAAACAATATAAGTAACTCTACACAAATTAATTTGACAACATAGAGGAAATAGACCAATTCTTGAAAGCACAAATTAGCACTACTCAGCCAACCTGAAATAGATAAATAATGTAAACACCTCCATAACTTTTAAGAAATTAAATTGTTTATTTAATAAAATTATGAAAAAAGAAATCTCCAGCCTCAATTGTTTCATTGGAAAAGTATACTAAACATTTTAGAACTAACAACAAAAACAACAACAAAAGAACTAATTTTAAACAAGCTCATATAAAAAATAGAAGAGGGAAGACTTTCCAACTCATCTTATGCAGCTAATAATTACTCTAATACAAATCCAGATGACAAAAAGGTAGAAAGAAAAAGAGGAAGAAAGAGAGAAAAGGAGTGAAGGAAGGAAGGAGGGCAGGAAGGAAGGGAGGAAGGAAGGGAGGGAGGGAGGAGGAAGGAGGGAGGAAGTAAAGAAGTAAAGAAGAGAAGAAACAATAGATCAATATTCCTCACATATACAGACAAAAATAATTCCGAATTAAACGTTAGCAAATAGAATTCAGAAAAACACAAGAAATTAGTACATTATAACAAATTAATTTATTCTAGGGATGCCAAACTAGATCAATATTCCAAATCCAAGAAATATAACCTTCCATATTAAAAGGATAAGAAAGAAAAATTTCATGAAAAAATCACATGATCTTATCAGTTGATGTAGAAAAAGCACTGTCAAATTTCAACACCCCTTCATGATAATAATTCTTAGAAAACTAGGAAGAGAGAGACTTCTCTAACTTGCTATAAAAAAAAAAAAAAAAGAAAACTACAGATAATCTACAGCTAGTGGTAATAGACTGAATGCTTTTTCCTCTAAGTTTAGGAATAAGACAAGTTTATCCAGTCTCACCACTGCTATTCAACATGGAATTAGAAGTTGTAGCTAACAGGATACTGTTAAGCAAAGGAAATAAAGGCACTCAGATTGGAAAATAAGAAATAATTTCTATTTGCAGATGACCTGACTGCCTATGCAGAAAATGTCAAAAATCTACAAAACAGTTCTATAATTTATATGCAAGGTCAGAAATGTCACATAGTACAACATAAACATTTTTAATTTTAGCATTTAAAAAAGTAAACATTTAAAAAAGTCAATTGCATTTTTATATACTAGGAATGAACACATCAAGATCAAAATTAAAAAAACAATACCAGTTCCACACCCTCAAGAAAAAGGTAACACCTACATATACGTCTAATAAAATATGTACAACACATTCCAGTGTTGTAAATTTTAAAATGCTGATGAAACCAAAGAAGATCTCAATACATGAAAACATATAACATGTTCATGAATTAGAAGACTCAACACAGGAAAGACATCAAGTTTCTGCTAACTGTCATACATATGCAACACAATTCCTATCAAATCCTAGCAAGATATCTTATAGTATATACAAGATTATTCTAAAGCTTATATGGAAAGGCAAAAGAAGTAAAATATCCATAATATTTCTGAAAAATATAATAAAGTGGTAGGAATTACCAGTCCATGTAATTTGAAGACTTATTATAAGCTATGGTATGAGGACTGTGGTATTGGCAAAGACAAAGACACACAGATCAAAAGAACAGGATAAGAATCCATACACACAGAAGTACAGCCAATGGAATTTTTTGACAAAGAGAAAAAAGCCTTCTCAACAAATTGTGGTAGAGCAATATGACACCAAGAGGCAAAAAAATGAATCTCGACGTAAACCTCACAATTTACACAAAACTTAATTCAAAGTAGACAGTAGATTTAAATAAAAACATTAAACTATAACATTTCTTGAAAATGTAGGAGAAGATCTTTGGGACTTCAGGCTTGGTGAAGAGTTTTTAAACATGACACCAAAAACAGTCCATAAAAGAAAAAAAAAAAAAAGATGAACTGGACTTCTTTCCCTGAAGAAGATAGGCGGATAACATTTAAGCATGTAAGAGAAGAGGTTTCATATCAATAACCATTAGGGAAATGCTAATTAAGGCCACAATGAGATATCACTACATACTTATTGGAAGAGCTAAAATTAAAAATAGTGACACCACCAAATGCTGGTGAGACTATAGAGAAATTCAATCCCGGGGTGTTTGATGGTTCAGTCAGTTAAAAGCCCAACTCTTGATTTTTGCCTAGATTGTGATCTCAGGCTCTTGAGCCCCACCTTGGCTTGGTGGGGGGGGGGTCCATACTCAGAGGGGAGTCTGCTTGGGATTCTCTCTTCCCCTCTCCCTCTGCTCTTTCCCTGCTTGTCCTCTATCTCTCTCTAATATAAATAGATAAATAAATAGATAAATAAACAAATAAATAAAATATTAAAAAAAGAAAAAGCCACGAACAACTCAATCCCTCATATACTGCTGGTAGAAATGTGAAATGGCAGAGTTATTACAAAAAATAGCTAGGCAGTTTCTTAAAAAAATAAAATATACATTACCATAGAACAGATCAATTGCACTTCTGGGCATTTATCCCAGAGAAATAAAACTTATATCCACACAAAAACTTGTACATAATTTTTTATAGCAACTTTCTTTGTAACAGCCCCAAATTGAAAGCAACAAAAATGTTACTTTACTTATCTATGGAAAAACAAAATGTAATATCTACGTATCGTGGGATACTATTAATCAGTAAAAAGGAACAAACTACCAATATATGCAGCAATTGGATCATTCTCAAGGGAACTCTCCTGAGTGGGTAAAAAAAAAAAAAAAAAAGGCCAGTCTCTAAGGGTCACATACTGTATAAATCCATTTACATAACATTCTTAAAACAAAGTTATAGAGAGGGAGAACTGACTAATGGTTGCCAGGGTTTAATGAACAAAGCAGTAAGGGGTAAGGGATTTGGGTATGGCCATAAAGGGGTAGCAGAATGTGAGTCTTGATAGTGATGAAGTAGTTCTGTATGTTTTGTATTGAAGTAGTGGTTTCATGAACACATACTTGTGATGCAATGTCATACAACGATACTCACTTTTTATTGTATTAACAGTTTCTTGGTTTGCTATTGTTGTATAGCCATGTGAGATGTAACCTCTGGGAGAAACTAGGTGAATGACACCTGAAAACTCTCTGTATGGTCTTTGCATCCTGGCTCTTACATTAACTGGCTAGGTAACATTCATTCAATAGCAATTTCTTGAGAGCTAGCTATGTTTCAAGGTTTACATTGATGAAGCAATAATAATCAAATAAAAAAATAATCAAATAAAAAATCAAAATAGAATTGTTCCATCTTGTAAGGGAAACCTAAGAAGGATATAGACAAATGAACAAACAGTTAAGCAGTGATGCATTCCTTGACAGTAGGTATGGGGAGAATGGAGGTCAACAGTAAGAGACCAGATCAGAATTAAAAAGTGAGAGCACCAGCATGGAGTCTGCTTCAGATTCTCTCTCCCTCTCCCTCTGCTCCTCCTGCTCACTATCTCTCTCTCTCTCTCTCAAATTAATAAGTAAATAAGTAAATCTAAAAAGTTATAAAAAAAAATGTGAGAGGATCTTTTTGAAGTTATAGATGAAGGATGAATAAGAGTGGTCTAGGTGAAGACCCAGGAATGGAGAGAAGTGGATTAAGATTATGAATGTGTTTCAATACACATGGCACAACAATTGCAAGATCAAGAGCAAATAATTTACTCAATGTTGCTATAATCAGGTTATTTTTCATCCTTTCCATGTAGAACACTTGTATGTTTGATGAACAAAGAGATTCAGCAGAAGAGCCCACATTAAGAGCTTTATAGGCCAAAATAGACTCATAACTCTACAGTTAATTATTCTGAATGTATAGTGAAACACAGAAAGGAAGGGAGAGGATATTCTATTTGGTGAAACAAGCAAAAGCTCAGGGTCAGGAGGTTTAAGATGTGAATTAAAAGATCAGCCTAATAGATCATAGAGTGCCTTTTAGTACCAGGAGAAAATTCTATATGAAAAGATTATAAAAGTCTCTATTATATTTTTAACAGAGAAGTAATATTTCTGGAATTTACACAATATTCAGCTTTACAAATTTGTAAGTCACAGCAGATTACAGAGGTAAAGAATATATTTATCTGAAATTTCCTAAAGAAGATGCTGAAGCAATTGAAAACATGAACAAAGCACAAGTGTATATGAGCATCCTCTCCAAATTTCCTACATTAGATTTTCCTTACCACTTGACCTGTAAGTGAAAGGATTAAAACTGGGGCATCTTATGGGCTCAGTAGGTACAACATGTGATTCTTGATCTTGGAGTCTTGAGTTCAAGCCCCACAATGGGTATAGAGATAAGTAAGTAAATGAGTAAGTAAGTAAATAAGTAAGTAAGTAAGAAATTAAGTAAATAAATAAATAAATAAATAAGAGTGGAACTTTCAAGAAATTGTATTTGTACGTTTGTGTGTATTTGGTTAGTTGAATTGTTGCTTTCAATATAGAATGATATATAATCTGTATATCAGGGATTAGAATATATCCTATACAAGTGAGTTTTAATGATTAGCTGTGATTCAAAACACAACACTCCACAAATGGGTAGTAATATTTAGATATTAAACCACCTCTTGTCAAAATTTGTCAATATATTTTTCTAATAGCCATTAACTACCACATCATGAAAGGGATTCTAATTTGTCATCATTCCATTTTTGATGTTATTAAGAAAGGTAAATATAAACGGAGCTTGTACCAAGAAGCAAAAGCTAATTCGACTATACTCATAGGCACAGATGCAATAAGTGCATGTCAAAACAGCATTTTCATAGGCGATTGAGCATTTACATTTCTGAGTGGGTTTTTAGAATTGCAATTATCCAATTTAGAAGGCAAGAGGGCAATTTCCTTATGAAAGTAAAGCCTCACCAAGCCTGGTCAAAATGCATTTGGGGACCTTATACTAATTGATGACACTGGAATTGGAGACGATCTTAAAGTAATGATTTCAGGAGATGAACCATAGAGTAACTTGTACTTTTCCCCATCACTAGGCAATAACTTTAAATTAATAATTTCCTATATTCACACATACAGTCATTTCATATTTCTTATTATTATTTCCAATGGTAAGTCTTAGGCAGGCACAAATTGGAGGAAGCATGAATATTGTGTGTAGTCCGTAGGAGATGCTGAAAAATTGAACTCTGTTTGGGTTTCACAGTTCCTCTAGAGAAGAGACTGAGAGTATTTTGAGTATCAAAGACTAAGCAGTTATAAAAATAGTGTTCTCAAATATTTTGGTAGTGATAAAAAATAGATAAATGTAAACCAAGGAATAGTTAAAAAATGAGGAAATATGAATCAATGGTAAATTTACTGCTCACCAAGTATCCTATTTTTTCCCTACATTTTCTACATCTTCTTGCAGCTGGCAACTGTCATATGACAAAGTCTAGTCAGTGGGTGATAAGGAAAAGTAACATGCATCATTTCTAGATGAAAGCTGTGGAATTCCTCTGGGAAATTATCCAGGACATCTTTTCCTGTTCTTGTGAACCTGGAAGTTCATTTAAGTTCATACTGTTGGATGAAGCTCCCAATAATCCTTGGTACTTGAGTGAGCAGATCCCCTTGGTGTCCCAAGCTGGAAATGAAATGTGAGAATGAAATAAAACTGGATTACTCTAAGCCACTTAAAAAAAACCTCTCTCTTGACTAATCCACATGGTACCTGGGATCAGGAATTTAGGATGAAACATGAGTGAGAGTCTGTGCAGGATTCCTCACAGCATTAGGACTACTACTGATCTTTGGAGAAAGGGGTCTCTCTATCCTGGTCTATGGGTCTTGTTGACTTTGTTGACTAAACTTGTTGACTAAAAACAAATAAACATATAGCAACCCTCGCATGTACAATAAACTTGATTTCCAAGTATTTTCAGATTTACTGAGAAGTTATAGTACTGTGCAGAGTTCCCATATAATCCTCGCCCAGTTTCCCCTATTGTTAACATCTTAGTACAGTACATTTGTCTTAAGTAATGAACCATCACTGATATATTATTATTCATTAAAGTTCACAATTTATTTGCATTTCTTTAGTTTTTACCTAATATCCCTTTACCTATTCCAGGACCCCATCTAGAAGACCCTATCATTTATTTTTCTTGTCTCCTTAGACTCTATAAACTGTGACAGTTCCTCAGACTTTCCTTGTTTTTGATGACCTTTGCAGTTTCAAGGAGTACTGGTCAGGTATTTTGTAGGCTAGATTTAAATGTGGGTTTGTCTGATAGTTTTCTCATAGTTAAACTATGATTATGGGTTTTAGGCAGGCATATCACATCATACTAAGAGTATATACCATTGAGATGACATCACAGAGAATGTTACCCTTAATGACCTAGTTGAGGTAGTGTTTTTGGTGTCCTCCTGACCCCAGAAAGTTACTCTTCACCCCAAATTTTTACACTGTACTCTATATAAGAAAGTCATGTGGGTACACATTTTTATGTCTAGATAATTTGACCTGGAATCACATTCTCCTCTTGTAAATTGTCCCAACATTTCTTGGTACCTTGTCCTAATGGTATCTATACAATGAAAACACTTCATGTAATGGAGGTTCAAACTTGTGAAAAGGTATGTTAAGTTCATGCTTCTTTAATATTTGTCTCTGGAGCTGTATACAGCATTTACACATCTACGCTCACAGTAACTCAGAATATTAGCATTTCAGAACTGTACATAAGAAAGCACATTAGCCAGCTCAAGCTGCCATAAAAATACCACAGACTTAGTGGCTTATACAACAGAAGATCATTTTCTCACAGTTCTGGAGGCTGAAAGTTTGAGATCTGGCTACATTACAATTGGTTTTTGGTGAAGACTCTTCCTGGCATGCTGTTTACAGAATTCTCTATTGTAAGTGGCCTCCATGGCCTTAGTTGGGTTCATGAATGTGGAGACAGAGAGCAAGTGACCTCTCTGGTGTCTCTTATTTTAAGGACACTAATCCTATCAGATCTGGTCCCCACCCTTATGACTTCATTTAACCTTCATTACTTCCTTAAAGGCCCATCTCCAAATATAACCACACTGGGGGTTAGGGTTTCAGTATAATGAACTTTTAGGAGACACATTCAGTCCATTACCAAAGGTAAAGAAATAAAAAGAAAGCCAAGTAGTGAATAGAAGATGATATACGAAATCGAATTTCTCTTCCACCCAATTCAAATAAAAGAAAAACAAATTACTAGGGGGAAATATTTTTATTTATTTTATTCTACTGTTTTATTTACTATTTGTTTTTGGAAAAGCAGTGATATTTACCTTTCAAACGTGCGCTAGGTGTCAAGACATGATTAGATATAAATCTATTCAAACCAACCCTAAAATGAGTCCCCTTATATAAACACACAGCACAATTAGAATGAAATGGTCATCTCAATACTGCTCTACTTATGAGAATTGCCTCTATGAAATGACTATATTCATTTAATTAAAAAGCCCATTATGGATCTCATTCAAAATGCTGTTCACTGAGCTCTTTAGAATAAATCTAATTTGTTATAGTGGAGTATTTAGAAGTGTCATTTTTATTTGTTTTCAAAGATGGTAAAACAACAGGGTCTTGGAAAATATAATGAGCCATCCACCAAAAGAAGTCACAGTGAATGGCTTTTATAAGTTGAGAAAGCCTTAAAATTAAAAGGGAGTCATGTCATCATAATATGCTAAGGAAAGGACAAAGGAGAGCTGTGGCTCAATACAACAGAGGAATAAAAGGAACAATGATATAAAATGCAAAGCTTTCTTCTGTGTTCTACTTGTTCAGCATATTTATAAAGTTGTATTTTAACTACTCTAATTATTGTACTTGAGAAGAAAACAGTACAGTAATACTTATTGTATTAGTAGTATGTTCAAAGTAACATGCTACATAGTTTTACATATAATATCATTTGATTTAATACATATGAAACCTTGAGAAAAAGAGTTTCAAACCCAAGGAAGCGTATAAAGTCCTTAGTCTGTAAAAAAGTAGGATCATTAATTGCTGAGAAAATAATGGATAATTAAATATATTGCACTACAACAACTGATTCTTTTAGCAGAAAAAATAATGAAGGTTTTTACCTAATTATATTGCAAAATAAATTTCAAGTGGAGTAAATTTTACTTGTAAAAATGTTAAGTAGACATCTGGACCAAAATAATATTTCCACTAATTTCTGGAAAACAAAGAAGACAAAAGAGTTGTAAAGGATTTAGCAGAGTGGATGAATTTATATTCCAAGGGTCTACAGAGAAGATTCTGATAGGAAAAGGACCTATTTGTCCCACCAATCTCCTGAGATGGTCCAGCAGGAATGATAGTGGATGGTGAGAGACTGGTGCTAAAATTGTCTGAAAGGCTTAGTCCTTCTGACTGCAGGAAGCAGAGGGACAATACTGCAGGTGGACAGAGCTGCGGAGGCTCTGAATGTGGAAGAGGTAAGAACCACTGGTGTGCAGAGGCAAGGCATCTGGCTGAACCCAGGGCGAGTGCAAGCTGACATGGGCTAAACTCTGAGACCCCTCTCTTCTATCCCAATCTGCTCCCTGAAAAGAGACCAGACACTGGAAGATGGCTGAATAAATTTTATCATCTAGAGGAAACAAACAAGAATACTGAAATACTGATACTTGGTCTGGGAAAGGGACCCCAAAATAAGTCATGCCTTGCTATCTTCTTGATCTCTGTCCAGTAAAGCCATAGGAATAAAATTTCCCCAAATAAATCTTCTAATAAGCTTTTTAATGTTTCAATGATTATTGAAGAAATCTCCCAGAAAGTTGAACGTGAAGCAATTGAAAATAAGTGAAAATATAGTAGAAAATTAAAAACACTGATTAGGAGTTCCATTCTATGACGAATGTGGAGAGACCATATATTCCAGTTTGCCCTGGTAGTTCTTGTTTAGAACTGTTTTCCAGCAGATTTATCGATAATGCCATTTTCAAGTTAAAAAATATCCAGCTATGGACTATGAATTTTAAGTTCATCCTGTTAGACAATAAATTTTTCCAAAAAGAGAATTTAAAAGATTAGAAAAAGTTTCAGTAGATGCTCATAGAACATCAGAGCACTGATGTTAAGTAAAGGATCTTAAACATCTTCAGAGTGGGAAAATAATGCTAAGTCAAAGTCCATTTGAAAATGATTAGACATCTCACAGCACTGTATTATTTTTTCTACCTATATCTCTACTATTCTCAGTTTCCTTTATTAGCTCCTATTCTTTGCTGTCTAGTTTTGTTTCCTTAAACTAGTCCAAGACTTTTTGTAATCTCATTCTGTATTTAAATCTTTGATGACTTGATCCATATACAAAACTCCAAATTCCATCAATAGGTCAATGACTTTCAAATTTTTATTCTTAGCACCTACTTCTCATCTCAGTTCCAAGTCTAAATCCAAGTATATCTAAATGAGCATTTGACATTTCCACTAAAAAGCAAAACAAAACAAAACCTCCCCTCCCCCACCAAAAAAACCCAAAAGAGAAACCCCCAAACAAAACAAAACAAAACTCTCAATTTCCTAAATCGACATTATAATTCCCTTTTCATCACATCCACTTTCAGTCTGTCCTTCTTTCAAGAATCTTCTTCGATGGATAGTACCACACACTACAATCTGGGTACCAGGAAACAAAATTCTTGGGAGTCATTCTTAATTCTTTCCTCTCTAATACTCTTACACTGAAATTATTATCAAGTCTTACTGACTTTTTACCCTACTGATTATCCCTTATATCTCTCTAAATCTTTTCCCTGCCATTCCTATCACCCTGCCATTGCTCTCCTCTGATCCCTGGAACAATCTCCCAACAGGCTTTTCCATCATGAATTCTTCTTACTTCCCCTCAATTCATTCTGCACACCATATACCCAGGAATTTTTTTTTTTTTTTTTTTTGTAAAAGACAGATGTCATCACTTCAGTTCTTGGCTTAAAATCCACCAAGTCATCCCAACTGCTCTTTAAACTATGAAAAAAATCTTTTAAGGGTTTAATTCATCTGTCTTCTCTCTACATTTCTGTCCTCTCATTCACTTGTTCCATAGTTAACTGTGGACTCACCATAATGACCTTTCTCTAATTCTCTAAGCCAGTGGTTCTCAAAGTATGCTCTCCTGTCCAGAATGGGCTGTGTCACCTGTAAACTTGTTAGAAATGCAATATGTGCAAATTCATGGACTCTGACTTAGGCCTGCGGAAACATAAGCTTTTGGGTGGGGCTCAGATATGTATGTTTTAACAAGCCCTCCAGATGAGAACCACTGAATACACTGATTCCTTCACTTGCAACTGTTTCTTTCTCTCCTCTTTTCTTACTTTCTACTTGTTTTCCATATTCCATCTCAAATTTTATTTCTTTTGGGGCATCTTGTCTGATGCTTCATTTTTCCCTTTGTCTACTTTAGGTTTTCTTGTTGTAAATTCTTCACAGCCTCCAGCATTTTTCACTCAAACCAACTATTACAAGGTGTGATTATATATATTCATATGATTAGTTGGTTAAATGTCCATTTCCCTAAACTGACTTTGTAAAACAGGACACGACAGATCTGGTTAGATAGACCCACAATTTATTAGGGATGGTAGCGCACAGGGGCGCCTGAGTGGCTCAGTCAGTTAAGTGTCCAACTCTTGGTTTTGGCTCAGGTCTCATCTCAGGGTCATGAAATTGAGCCCCATGTTGGGCTCCATGCTGGGTGTGAAGCCTGGTTGAGGTCTCTCTCCCCTTCCCCTCCCTCTGCTCCTCCTCAGTGTCTCTCTCTTAAAAGAAAAAAAAAAGTTAAAGAATTTAACATTCTTTATGGTAGCAAGTAAAATTGAATGGTAGCAAGTAAAAGGGGCTCAGTAAATAGGACTAGGTTACTGGTAATATGTTGGAGAGATAAAATGATAGTCAAAAGACAAAGTAAAGGAAGGCAATAAGCACACTATGTTGTTAACGACAAGCATTCACCAATGAAAGGAAGACAATAGATTATATGTCATTACATGAAACTTACTGAATCAGAGTGTCTGCTAGATATTCTAAGCCAGTACCACTAACAAATATAAATGAAATTCAAATATACCAGTTGCTGATAATCACGAATGACTTTAATGAAAGGGGGGGAAAAGTGCTTAGTTATACAGAGCATGATTATACAGAGCTCACTTGTAAACAAGGACTTTTGTCAAGTTCTTTTCTTTCCTAGTTTCTTTTTCTTTCAGAGCACAAAGAGCTTTGCTCAATATGTGCTTGCCTTGCATACATTTTATAGGAAGCGTATTTACAGCATTTAACAAAAATCAAAAAATAAAAGAGACTGACAAGTTAAATGTTTTATCTTTGGGAGCAGCGCTTTATTAGAAAGAGCTTAGACTAAACTCCTGGAGCCTCGCTTCCTTAAATTCTGAATTATGCTTCCTGGTTACTAAGCAACATGGGGACTTCACAGAGGACCATGCTTTCCACGCCGATTCAGCAGTGTCTTTCCTACTTGCGATTGCTGAGAGACACAGAAGTTGAGGTCCCCTGACCACAGTCACGCACTGAAGTGGAAAGATGACGACTTAAGATCTGAACTGTGGCAAATGTCTGGATCGACAGATAAGGCAGCACCTGTTCATCTGCATCCCTGTGCAGAGGCTTGGGCACAAGGAAAAACCTCCACCTTAATAAGTTATGTATTTGGGTCACTGGTTTTAAGAAAGAAAGGGACAGCTTAGAAAAGTGACCTAGAAAATTGAAAAGTTAGGGCTTAATTGGGAGAAAAAAAATTAAAATGGTGATAGGTCTTGTTCCTGGTTTGCCAAGGAAGGTTGTGAAACGGCACCCTCTTGCCCTTCCTTCATGTCCACTAAAAGATTATTTAGATGCAGGTGTCTCCATGATGACTGGTGTGAAAATAAGGTCACCCTTGCTTGGTTCTCCTCTAGATGCCCTTTTCTATGAAGAAGATAATTCTAATTTTGTGTAGTAATAAACGTATAATAGAAGACTCTGTGGAATTAAAATTTATTAGGATATTTTCTGAAAGAAATGTCTACTCCTTTTCAGGAACCTGACTCTCAAGGACCCTCATTTTACAGCCCATGTTATTCTTCTTCCACACTGTTATTTGACCACTTAGATTTCTGATACCATCCCCTTTTCCTAGTTCATGCCTCATTAGCTACCTAGAGTCTAGGCCATGAAACAGCCGCCTGAAAGATCTTCCTGACTTCTACTGACCCTCCTCTAATTCATTTGCCAGGCTACCACTCAGGCCGAAGTTTCTGCAGGATCAATTTGATTATGCTGTTTGCCCGTCCTTTCATGCTTTGCTACCACTTATTATTTATTGCTTGATGGTCAAACATTTTCATATAGGATTAAAAGTGTTCTGTGACCCAGTAACAGATTACTTTCCCATTCTTACCCTCCACCATTTTTCATTCTTATCTCCCACCAAAACATGCCTCCGTCATCGAGTTTTATGTATATTTACTCTACAAGCACAGGTAATTCAAACATAAGGTATTACTTAAATTTCTTTGACTACATCATGTCGTTTAACATCTCCAAGCCATTGTACTTGGTGTGTTCATTGCCCAGAATATCCAATTCCTTCTTTAGAGTTTTCTGCCTAGTTAATTCTTAGTCCTCCTTCAAGAAGGCTCATGTTCCAACTCTTCTTTAAAATTTATCCCAACCATCCCTCCCCTTTTCTGAATAAGCATCGTCACCATTACCTCTGTAACACTTATTTTCTCTGTGCATTTATCAACACATGATACACTATACATATTCCGTGGGGTTTTATAATTAATATTGTCCTTTTCCACTAGATAGCTCCTTAAAGACAGTAATGTTGTTTGACATCTTTAGCCAGTGCCCTGTATAGGGAAGGCCCTCAGTAAGCATATCATAAATGAATAATTGAAAATGTATTACCATGCGATAATTTACAATTACAGCTCATTAATTACATTAGACCGAATTGGGACTCCCTCATATTTATCTTCATATGTCCCCTGCCTACACAAAGCCAATCAGATTATAAGTGTTCAATAAAAGTTTTAACAGATGAATCAGTGGATTAAAAAAGTTAGTAAGTTAAATTGCCGAACTAGATACACTCAATATCATAATGGAGGACAATTTGTCAGGGCACTTGGGTGGCTTGGTTGGTTGAGCATCTGACTCTTGATTTAGGCTCAGGTCCTGATCCCAGGGCCATGTGATTGAGCCCTGTGTCAGGCTCTGCACTCAGCCCAGAGTCTGCTTAAGATTCTTCCTCTCCCTATCCCTCTGCCCCTCCCACACATGCCCACATGCTCTTTCTTTATCTCTCTCAAGTAAATAAATAAATAAAATCTTAAAAAAAAAAAAAAAAAAGGTAGTTTACCTTTGGTTCCCACTCAACTTCCCTTTCACCCTGTTAAACCACCTTTCCCCTGCCCTGTATTGTGCCCATTTGCGTGGGTCTTTGCTTCTCCTTCTCCACCCTAGCTGGATAATCCTTGCCACCTGTGACTTTCATTGAGCTGTTTGTTAGTTGATGACTCAGGCATACTGATACTTTATTAGGACTGTCTTGAGAAATAGAAAGATTTTGATGTCTAAAAGAATAAATCATTAAAAAAGAATCTCAAGCAATCTGATGAACATAATAATAGATATTTGTGAAGTGTAAGATACAGAAAGAGGAGAAAGTGGGAGCAGAAAGGAACAGCAATTAGCCCCCATCTGAGATGGTACAGAATTTCCATGAAATGAGGTCCTTAAATAAGTGAATTGATCACCATTTCCGATTCCTTGATCATCAAAACAAAGTGAATCTTGTAAATATCAAGGTTTTTTTTGGCAAGACACAGGTTTATTCAGAGTTGTAGAAAGACATATTTTTACATAAGATTCTATGATTTGACAGCTTTTAAAGTCATGTATTTTAAAGTACAAAGAGCTTTCATTGGCTCTTTTTTAAGTGAATTCCATCTTAATATTTTCATTCTATGTGGCATAACAAATTATAATGGGACCACTTTTAATCAACTTGTTTTTTCATCCTGTTAATTTTCATGTCTATTTGGGACATCCATTAAAGTCAATATCCTTAATTTAATGGAAGATTTCCTTTTGAAGTTGCTACATTTTTTCTGCCTAAATTAACACTGAGGATATGTAATGGATGTGTTAAATAGATAATGCTATTAATGGGAAAACTGCATAAATTAAATACAAGTCTGATAATTTTCAGAGCATCTGTTTTATTTTCAACAGTTCAGATTCTCTTATGCAGTGAACAAGCACCCTCAAGAAAACAGACCTCTACCCTGTATTGTCTATTACCCCAAATTTATAATCATTATGGCAAAATTTTGGCCACTAAACCTTATTTTCATTTTGATATGAATTCAGCATATGGAAGACAATAAACTAATACTTAAACTCATCTGGACAACACCTTCACATACACACAAAGATAACCTAAAGGTTTGGGTAAACTTTAGGTGGGAGTCATTCTTTACAAAATCTGGTAAGTTGGAGAGTGAATTAAGAAATTTCAGGGAATTAGATTTAAGGTTTTTAAAATGTGTAAGGAGGATAAAAACACAATGCTCTGTTCTAATCTTATACTTCCTCTTTAGAAACAAAATAACAAGGCCAATACATAAAAGATGCCGTAGGAATATTTAAAGTTTTCTTTTGCGGTTTTCTGTTTTGCTTTTCATATCCAAAGGGATTTAGAAATAGATCAACTTATGAGATTCTTAAACTGCTAATTAGATATTTATCATGTATTGCTTTTTACAAAATACTTGGCCATTTATGTATCCTAATGTTCTGTAACCAGCATTTTTTTTTTTTTTTTCCTGTACTGGTAGATGCAAGATGTCTATCTCTTTCTTACTTCAAATATAAGAAAATTCTTAGGAAATTATCCCCCCAAAATGTGTTTTTCTTCAGTCTCTCTAAAAAATAGAAGCTAATAATGCTTGGGATTCATTAATTTGATTACTCTGGCAGCATTTATGTTCACTCTGGGGAAATAATACTAAATTTTACATTTCCAAAGTCCTCATATTCTTGTTCGCTTTTGCTTTCTCTTTCAAATGTACACACACACACACACACACACACGTGACGTTAAGTTTTTTGGCAATAAAACAGGAGATTTTTCTCTTACTCACACTATATGTTAAGAGATCACAAAAAGGTTAATGAGCATCTAGATGAAATGGAACCCAAGGGTTTTAATGTTCATTCAGTGATTTTAAATGGGGGTCTGGCTTTCTGCTGTATCTGTACCTACGGAGAAATATCTCAGACTGCAGATGAGCATGTTGAAACCACAAGTGCAATAAAGGTCATGGTGTTTGGATGATAAATTTTCTCACCTAACCATATTTTTTTATGGTTGGGATTTTTTTTTTTTTTTTTTTTTTTAGAATCAACAAAAATGCTTTCAGTTTGGTGCTGGGGAATACTTTATACCTCTATGGCACTTTTTTCCTCTAATGTATTCAAAGGCTAAAATTTAGGTACTCAATCAGTGATTTCCAAGTGACCTTAATACACCTAAGTTACAGTGTGTCAAAAGGCTTTAACAAAAAAACTCCAAAACAACAAAAACACCCCTATTACTGCTATTACATTAAATGCACGATCTTAGGGATTTTTTGGGCTATACTACTACCATTAAAATAAATTTTGGATTTTTAATATTATGACCCATTCACAACATCTACTATAGGCTTGGATATCTAACTGTTAAAATGAATATAAAGGGAGCCACAAACATGCTAAATAAAAATAACTATTATTAGGTCCCACCTTCTTTCCTAGAACTCCAAAACCCAGATAGCTTGACAGAGTATATGCCTGAAAGCAAATGAAAAGTAATGAGGGTTTGGTGGCTCTCACTGTGCAGGGGTTCTGTTCACTTAACCATGGCTACCAGGGCACGTGTCAGGCTCTGGGAGGGCCTGTAAAGGACACAAAGATGGAGCATTAATATGCAAGAATACTAGACTCCTAACAGTGATGGAAATCACATACTATCCAAAATTCAAAGTGTACATCTTAAAGGCAAAAGAAAGAAGAGAAGAGAAAAAAAAAATGGTTGCTAGGGACCTTTTAAAGCCATCCCGATGTATCCATAAGCCACATTGGCTGCTTATAAATACTCCTGCCTTAAAACTTCCACAGTGCTTCTCTGTGCCACACACTTAGTACCCACCTACACTGATTTGCATTGTTATTTGTTCCTGCAGGGATTTCTTTATAACTTTCAAGTTAGATTATAAAATTCCGTAAGATGAAGGCGGTATTCTATAATGTTTTGATTCTCTTCTGTCTCCAAGGCATTGATCAGTCTCTTCCATAATTGGTGTTAAATTAATTGTTGATTTTTTATAGAACCAAATATAGTCTGATGCAATCCATAGACATTCAGTAAATGTTCTTGAATATAATTTAAAAATATAACTGATAATCAGAAAGAATTATTCTGTAGGCTATGCTATTGTGCAAAAATGCCCCAGAAAATAAAATTGGGATCATACAAATCAATTCAAAGGACTTACTACTATATAAATAGTAGAAGGGCTTTAAAAACTATTTTAGCTCTCATGTGGTTGCCAGAAGATCTACAGAAGGAGATGAGCCTCTAGGCATCTACAAATGCATTCCTCCCCGTGCTGGACCTCACCTGTGTTTCCCTTTACTCAGCCTGAGCGACAACTGCAAGCATCGGAAATTTCATAGACCCTGAAGGTTAATGTGACACCAAATTAAATCAAACCATAATGAGAGAGCTTCTTTTCCTTTTCCTTTTTTTTTTTTTAAGATTGTATTTATTTATTTGAAAGTGTGAGAGAGCACAAGCAGGGGAAATGGGAGAGGGAGAAACAGGCTCCCTGCTGAGCAGGAAGCCCAGTATAGGGTTTGATCTCAGGACCTCAGGATCATGACCTGAGCCGAAGGTAGACGCTTAACTGACTGAGCCACCCAGGCACCCCAATGTGAGATTGTCTTAGAGGTTTTTGTCTTGGGGGAAAAAACTGCTTACATGTATTCGGCTTTTAAGATGAGTTTCACAGTACTTCCCCACACTTAAGACAATCCTTGGCGTGCCTGGATTCCCATGTCAGGCTCCCTCCTCAGTGGAGAGTCTGCTTCTCCCTCTCCCTCTGCCCCTTTCCTGTTTCTGCTGTCTCTCTCTTTCAAATAAACAAATAAAATCTTTAAAATAAATCTTTAAAGCCCTTAAAATAAAATCTTTAAAGCCCTTCTACTATTTATGTAGTAGTAAGTCCTTTGAATTGATTTGTATGATCCCAAATAAAATAAGTCTATCTTCAGCTACTGCTTCTAGAGTTAAATCTTTTTTTTTTTTTTAAGATTTTTTTATTTATTCATTTGACAGATAGAGATCACAAGTAGGTAGAGAGACAGGCAGAGAGAGAGGAGGAAGCAGGCTCCCCGCTGAGCAGAGAGCCCGATGCGGGGCTCGATCCCAGGACCCTGGGATCATGACCCGAGCCGAAGGCAGAGGCTTTAACCCACTGAGCCACCCAGGCGCCCCTAGAGTTAAATCTATGTAGTTAAAGAGCTCCATATTGTTCTCTACATTTACCACACAATTATAATTCTACTTATTAAAATAAGGTAGTGTTTTTATTTTTTGGCTTGTTTAAAAGTTTCCAAATTGACCATTTCAGAGTGTCAGACAAGCATTACATATAAAAATATATAATGCCAAAAGCTACAAAGAAAAACAGAAAGAAACAACAGAGGCAGGGAAGGAAGAAAGAAGGAATTTTATCCTAAGAAATACATATAGACATATAACTACTACAAAATTTAAATATATACTGGGATGCCTGGGTGGCTCAGTCAGTTAAGCCACTGCCTTCGGCTCAGGTTATGATCCCAGGACCCTGGGATCGAGTCCTGCATTGGGCTCCTTGCTCAGTGGGGAGCCTGCTTCTCTCCCTGCCTCTGCCTGCCACTTTGCGGGCTTGTGCTCTCTCTCTCTGACAAATAAATAAATAAAATCTTTAAAAAAGATAAATATATACTTTTCTATTCTAAAGACATGTTTATTTCCAACCCTACCTGTTGGAGTAATATGGAAGGAAAAAGCTTAGAATCAAGGAAGAACATGGGATATTGAAATAACCAGTATCTTCTAGCAGTGAGTAGATCAGAGAACTCTCTCTGATAAAGGATGGGATGGGGGTGCTCAACAATGCCAAAGACAAACAATGAGGAGAAGAAGCCAAATTTAGAGTCCAGGGAAAGAGGGCAGGGTGTGGATAAGCATATTTGTTGTCTTATTTCACTTTGTCCCAGATATGATAGTTTTTTTTTTATCTTCTATCAGAATTCTGTGATCTTCCAAGTCCACCTTTAAAACAAAACAGGCAAGCCCAGTGACTTAGAACTACAGCACACATGTCAGTGCAGAAGGAATAATCCAAAATGTGCATTTTGAAATAGTTTTCTATAATGGGGCACGTACCTCATTGTTCTCTACTTTCACTTTTTGGAGACTGTTATATTCAAAACCAATTACAGACAGCAACAATGGCACACAGAGCCTATTTTCTGGGAAAATAAATTTTACTATTTCCAGCTTTTAGTATCTCTGCATAGAAATGAAGCATACTTTGTTGTAGTTCAGCATAAGTTTTTACCTTTCTCTTTCTGATCTGGCCAATTATATCACAAAGAAAATCATTGTTTGGCTAATTACATAGTATCTCCCAGAAAATTAGAACTTGAATACTATGAAAATTTATAGGAGAGAGACATAAAATAGTGAAGCTAAACAGAAGATATATCCATCTGTCTTTTATTCAGATATCTTCTCAAACACATAAAATATTAAAACATATTATTCAGATGCTCCACGCCTTTTCTCTACCAGCATGTGTCAAGAGAAGAGTGGATGGGGAATATCCTTGTGGTTAGATTATTTGAACCCAAACCACTGGGGAATAGTAATTTGGACATTTTCTGGCTTGGACTGAGTTTAATGCGCTGTTAAATTCCTCCTTTCATATGTTAAAGCAGATGATCTCATTTTCTTAAGTGACAAATGGATTCTGTGCAATATAGCTCATTCGTAGTGAACTTTACAAATGACTCACACCATATATGACTCGTGCAATTACATTTACATTTACTTGTCATATTTACTCTAAAATGTCACTGAGTACTTTTAAAAGTAGCTTTATATGGCAAACTCAAGATGAGAAAACGGTAGCTATTCATTTCAGATTAATTCCAGCCCTGATTAGGTTCATAAAAAAAATAAATCAAATTCATTTGCTGGGGTTAACCGAGGGTTTCATTTGGGATTTTTCTTTTCTTCTGCTCCCCACCATCTCTCTTTCTCTCTCTCACTCTCTCTCTTTCTCCCTGGGAAGAATCATTGCCTCAAAGTCACACTGAAAGCTAATTATCATGCTGGAAAGATGTGGCATTTTACTTGGAAAGGTCACATGGCATAGTGAAAAGAGCAGTGAACTTATAATTAGAAGTCCAAGGTTCAAAGCCCGATTCTCCTCCTGTCTGGAGGGTTGAGTATGGGATAGTAGTAGCACCTCTGCTGACTTTTAACCAGCAATGTGACCTTGGGTAAAGACAGTTGGATCTCCTCAGTTTCCTTAGGACACTTCCCCTTTGTCACTGCTTCTTGAAATATAATCTCAAGAGAGATTATACCTGTGAAACACTTATAGAAATATTAAACTTATGAACAAATGAGGAGTTTAAGCACCCATTATTAAATCAAAAATATCTTCTTTGCATGTAATACTATCCTATGACAGCTGTACTGATCTTAAAAATTCATCATATGGATAGACATACAGGCTTGATGGGCACCCCTGAAATATGTTTTTCATTCATCAAGTATCTCATAGCAAGAGCTAACAGACTGCGATTGCTGGAAAAATCAGGGTGGTAGAGCACTAAATGTCACTTAAGAAAAGATTTTCCCAAAACTCCATAAAGGTGTATAGGAAGAGTTGGCAAGAAAAATAAAAAGCCAGAAATATGAATTTCAGGGTATATTTAAAGGGAGCCAAGGGGAAGTTATCCCAATATAGCTGGAGAGAAAAGACCCAGATATGTGTGGGGGATATAAATACCCCATCCACAGTATCTTATTTCACCAGTTTGTAGAAGTCAGGTTAGGAAGTAGTGTATGCCATATGGACTCTAACACTTTCTGGCTCCGCATCATTTGGCAAGTATTGTTTATTTCCTCCCACAATCACCCTTATGGGCCTAGTATTTCAGTACCTGAAGCATTACATCTCACTGTCCTTAGTAAGATGCACAAATGCCCTTTGCAAGTTGACTCAAAGCATGAGATTCCACATCTCTAAACACTTTGCTGTGATTATAATAAACAATGGTGATTCTGTAAACCCAGAAAAATTAGAATGTGATGCATGTTTTTGGAGGAGGCTATTGCTAATTAAAAGGGTAAAACTTATCCATCACCTACTTTTGAGCCTAGTTTAGAAGAAACTACAAACATTTGAAATCCAAAAAAAAAAAAAAAAACAAAACCAACACCTGTTGCTTAGATCTAATTCATGGGGTCATTCAACCCATTGTCTTTCGTGATGGCTCTTTTATCTTTGGGTAACTTAAACCATCACAGACACCAAAAACTCTTTGTTTTCTTTCCTTCTTTCCTCCTTTCCTCCTTTATTCCTTCCTTCCTTCCTCCCTCCGTCCCTCCCCTCCCTTTTTTTTTTTTCCTAGAGAGATAAAGCATTGTGGGGAGGGGCAGAGGAAGAGGGAGTGGAGAATCTTTTTTTTTTTTTAAGTAAATATGAAAACAACAATACTTTATTTCCTTTAAATATATTTTCTTTAAATCTAAGAGTATATACTACCTTACTAAACAATCATTATTTTATCAAGAACTACATAGGTAAATATGCTTCATGTTTGAAAACTAGATTAATTATTTGTGATATGTTAATTTGAATGTCTAGTCCCAAGTTCAGTTTATTCTATGTAGTTGGGTTGTAATAGTTGTCACAGTTTTTTGTGTTTTTTTTTTAAATTTTTATTTTTTATAAACATATAATATATTTTTATCCCCAGGGGTACAGGTCTGTGAATCACCAGGTTTACACACTTCACAGCACTCACCATAGCACATACCCTCCCCAATGTCCATAACTCCACCCCCCTCTCCCAAACCCCCTCCCCCCAGCAACCCTCAGTTTGTTTTGTGAGATTAAGAATCACTTATGGTTTGTCTCCCTCCCAATCCCATCTTGTTTCATTTATTCTTCTTCTACTCCTTTAACCCCCCATGTTGCATCTCCACTTCCTCATTTCAGGGAGATCATATGATAGTTGTCTTTCTCCGATTGACTTATTTCACTGAGTATGATCCCCTCTAGTTCCATCCACGTTGTCGCAAATGGCAAGATTTCATTTCTTTTGATGGCTGCATAGTATTCCATTGTGTATATATACCACATCTTCTTTATCCATTCGTCTGTTGATGGACATCTAGGTTCTTTCCATCGTTTGGCTATTGTAGACATTGCTGCTATAAACATTCGGGTGCACGTGCCCCTTTGGATCACTACGTTTGTATCTTTAGGGTAAATACCCAGTAGTGCAATTGCTGGGTCATAGGGTAGTTCTATTTTCAACATTCTGAGGAACCTCCATGCTGTTCTCCAGAGTGGTTGCACCAGCTTGCATTCCCACCAACAGTGTAGGAGGGTTCCCCTTTCTCCGCATCCTCGCCAGCATCTGTCATTTCCTGACTTGTTAATTTTAGCCATTCTGACTGGTGTGAGGTGATATCTCATTGTGGTTTTGATTTGTATTTCCCTGATGCCGAGTGATATGGAGCACTTTTTCATGTGTCTGTTGGCCATCTGGATGTCTTCTTTGCAGAAATGTCTGTTCATGTCTTCTGCCCATTTCTTGACTGGATTATTTGTTCTTTGGGTGTTGAGTTTGCTAAGTTCTTTATAGATTTTGGACACTAGCCCTTTATCTGATATGTTGTTTGCAAATATCTTGGGAGTGGAGAATCTTAAGCAAGCTCCACAGCCAGCCCCACCTGGAGCTTGATCTCAGTACTCTTGAGATCATGATCTGAGCTGAAATCAAGAGCTGGATGCTTAACCAGCTGAGACACCAGATGCCCCACCAAAAATTCTTTCTATGGATCTCCTAAACATCTGTTTTTTAGGATCCAGGGAAAAGAAACTTACTTTTCTTTTTTTGGTTGATTCTTTAAATACTTGGTAATACTGATGATAATATATTTTTTATAATACTGACGATAAATTTTGATGATGATAATGATGATTCTTTAAATACTTGATAATATGCCAGCTTTTTTTTTCTAAGCTAAATATTATTCCTTTGACCAAGTGTATATAGATTGCTATTTATTGGTCATTTAACCACTCTCCTAGAATTATGTACTAGTTTGTCTATATTTCTTCCCATTGTAGCACTCAAGAGTGGATATCATATGTCAATTTTTGTTTAACCATTAAAACACTACAGATCACCTGCTCTTTTGATCTATATATTACAGTTCTATTATCTTAGTACATATTGTACTAGCTTTGAATTTATTCTCATGATATGGATCACTATTATAGAGTCTAATAAAACCTCTGAGTCTATTTTCAATCTTTATTACTGAAAATTTTAAATATATACAAAAGTAGACTAATATAATAAGTCTCCTATATATCCATTATCCAGCTTCAACAATTTTCAACTTTCATGGGTCTTACAAAAGTTGTTTGAATGTTATGAAGAGGAATATAAATTTTTAAGCAGGACATATTAAATTAGAAATTAGCAAGCTCATGCAAATTGTTTTGGAAGGGAAAAAACAATGCTTACTAAATGACAAAACCAAATTTCATCCTTTTTATAACATAGAGAATTAATTATAAGGAGCATGGTAGCCCAAATAATAGCCCACCCAAAGATTCTGACAGGCTATACCCCAGAATTTATGACTATGCCAGATTACAAAGAAAATTAGATTTGCAGACAGAATTAAGGTTGTAAACCAGCTGACCTTAAAATAGGCAGAATATCCTAGATTATTTGGGTGTACCCGATGTAATAATCACAAATGTGGAATACAGAAATAGAAGAGAGTCAAGAGAAGATGTAGCTGTGGAAGCAAGGCACTGAGAGATGCAACATTACTGGCTTTGGAGATGTAATGGGGCCATGACCAAGGAATGCAGGTAGTTTATAGAAGCTGGAAAAAGCAAGAAATCAAATTCTCCACTACAGCTTACAGAAGGAATGTAGCCTTGTTGACACCCTCCTCTTTGCCCAATAAGACCTGTGTTGGAGTTCAAGCCTACTAAACTGTAAGATAATAAATTTGTATTGTTTTAAGCTGTTAATCTTGTGGGAATTTGTTACATTAGCCAAGGAAAACTAACTCAAAGACACAAACTCTAATGTGTATTACGTCCTCCAGAATATTTCTTATTACTTCAGATACAGATTATGCCAAACCTGATGAATATATCTTTTATATTCTCATCGCTATAATTAAGCATGTAGCATCAATGTAAGAGCATCATGTGGTGTATCACAGTGGTTAAGGGTATGGTTTTGAAGTTATATACACTGTGCTCAAATTGTGGCTTTTTCAGTTACTGTACACATGACCTTAAATGAAGTAATTAATCTTCCTTTGCCTCAGTTATCTCACTTGAGGAATGTTTACAATATTTCATAGGTTATAAAGATTGAAAATGTTAGAGCATGCATATAAAGGACAGAGCAATGGCTTGCACATAAAAAGTTATAACATTTTTAGTTTAATATTTTAAAATTATTTACATGTTACCATAACTTTTCTTCAAGTAGAAACTGCTCATAAATCCAGCTCATTTCAATTATCTTGTCAACAAGGAAAACATCAGAAGACTTGTCAAATGCCTGGCTGAAATCCAGACCTTGTCTACAGTGTCTCTAATATCCCTGATCTATTAAGCTACTAACCCTATTAAAAGAAGAAATTGAATTAGTCTGACATGACTTAGTTTGTGTGAACCCATATTGAAACTGAGTGGCATGTGTTTCTTCTTTCAGGTACTCACTAATAATTTTCTTTATAATTGGTTCAAGAATTTCATCTGAAATCAATGTCAATCTCATTTGGCTAATGTTTGCACAATGTCTCAGTCCTCTCTATATTGTTTCACTCCAGAAACCCATGCTCAGAGCTTCTTCTGATGTAAGATATTGTGGAAGTCTATAAGCAGCTCGCGGTTAGCAAAATCATCCTCAGGATTCCAGAACCTCATATTCATAATTTCTGGAGATACTAACAGTGTTTCTAGAGTTTATACTTTTGAGGCTTCTTAAAGTTTATATATTTTACTAAAAATGATTTTCCATGAGAAGTTTAGCAACTAGCCAAGCTTCTGTGTCAAGGGTCTCCTATTTTTCTAGCCCTCTTTCCACCTTCCTAAATTTTCAAAGGTGTAAATAAGAATTGGGACCCGCTTCTGAAAAACCTAATAAGTCACTTTTGTTACTTCTCAAAGCTATTTTTTTTAATTACTGTGGTAAAAACACCTAACACGAAATATGAAAGCTATCTTCTTAACAATTTCTTAATTGGACAGTAAAGTATTGTTAATTCTGTGGACAACACTATACAGAGGATCTTTAGAACATTTTCATCTTGAATGTCTGGAGCTCTGTACTCACCAAACAGCAACTCCTACATCCCTCTATCATTCCCTTGTAACAATCATTCCATTTTCTGCTTATATAAGTTTGACTACTTTAAATACTTTAATAAGTAGAATCATGCAATATTTAACTTCCTCTAACTGGCTTATTTAACCTAGTTAATAATATCCTCAACTTAATATCCTCAACCTAAAAATATTCTCAACTTTCATTCACGTTTAAGTATATGTCAGAATTTTCTATCTTATGCTAAAATTTCATTTTATATACATACCACATTTTCTTTTTTTTTTTTTAGTTTTTCCCCTCTTTAACTAAGATATAATTGAAATATACCAGTGTGTAAAGATTAAGGTGTACAATGTAATGATTTGATATACATATGTATTGCAAAGTGATTACCACAATGAGGTTAGTTAACACATCCTTCACCTCACATAATTACCATTTTAGTTTATTATTGTTATGGTAGGAACATTTAAAATCCACTCTTTTAGTAACCTTCAAGTACACAATTCAATATTGTGAACTACAATTACCATGCTATCTATTAGATCACTTGAAGTTATTCCTCTTATAATCTCTTATATCCCCAGAACATATTCCTCTTAAAAAGTTTGTACCCTCGGACAAACATTTTCCTATTTTCCCTAACACTCAGCCCCTAGCAACCACTAATCTATTCTCTGTTTCATAGTGTACTCATGGTCCCAGGGAACAATATTCTATTAATATTAGTTAATGTCAGAAGATTACACATCCTAGAAAGTCAAACTTATCTAAACTGGTGAATAATTATGTTTTATTTCAAGTGTAAAATGTTTTCTCTTTCAATCTCATGTCTTTTACTTATATATAGAAAGTACTTTAAAATGAAAAAGACAACTGTATTTAAAATTCCATGTGGACAGGTGAACATATTTGTTCTTCTGAAGTGTCAGCAAATCACTGAAAATATGATTAGGTACAGAGTAAGCATTAAATACATTCATGAATAATCCCAATATTCCAAGCCAGATGGTCTGGTCCTGTCACTCCATTCTGCAGGTGATTAAGTACTTTTTCTGAAGATCCTATTCAAAGTTAATGATGAAGTCAAGAATGGAATTTGTTTCCTAAATCCTTCTGTGTTCCTTCTACCTTAACATGGTGCTTGCTTGCTTATACGATTTCACAGTGGTGAGGAAGAGATGAATTTTAAGGAAATTAGAAAATGAAGAAATCAAAGGAAACTGAATGTTGATAATCTCAATAGTTCTTGAAGTCTGCTTCTCTACCACTAAACAGGCAATTCACTCAGAAGCTGGGGAAACCTTAATACACTCATCAAAGTCCTCTTTACAATTACAGAGGTATTAAAGAAAGTGTCCAACAGTGAGAGGTGAATCTTAAGTAGTTTAAAGATTGCATTTAGATGATGAAGATAAGAGCAGTAATACTTAATGCTACTATAGAGCCTTTATTCCTGGAGGCTCAGAGTATTTAACTAAAGGTCAAATGATATAAACCCCTGATAGCTACAAAACTGGGCTGAAACACTTTATCTATTCTAATAATGTTTTGTGGCTTTTTTCTGCCCTTTTATTTTCCTGCAGGCGGTATATCCAATACCTATTTGTGAACATTCTAGCACAAATTTTCTTTAAAAATCAATGGAGGTATTTTCACCTTGCAGTAAAAGGAAATGCCTTGTGCCGCATTACACAATTGATGAGAATAATTAAATCTATGTAAATTTCATTTTACCCCAACACAAAATTTTAAAAAATTGTATTTAGCCAGTAGAAATATAAAAATATAAAAGCATGAGTAATTGCAAGCAAGTATTACAGAAATCCTGTAAGAAGAAAAATATTAAAAAGAGATCCTGATAGTCTGAAATAGAAGAGGACAAGCAACGCAAACTTGAAGGTATTCTAAGCCTCACAATTTTTGCCAATTACAGATATCTCCGTCTTCACAATGTAGGCTAAAACAAGCTCTACTGGATGGCAACACGTAAAAGGAATGTAAATCGAAACTTAAAGAATAGAGAAGTCTGCTCTGCCAGACAAAATAACACAAAATATCTTCTTTAAACATAAATAGCAGCTTTCTTATATGAATTATAGATGTCTAACTTCATATTTCATGGCATGTTAAACTACACTGGATGTGGCTGATGGGAAGATTATAATCTAATGAAGTTTGGAAAGATTATGCTCTTCTACGGCACAAACTTGTATGTTTCCTGCTATTTACAGAGCTGAACGAGTACTGTGAATCAGCTGAACTGAGGGATTTCTTCAGTCTTGTAAATTCAGCTGGGGTACACACAAATTAAAATCTAGATTTTTGAAGAGGTTAAGACTCTTTTCTTCATACTGAATAATTTAGTAAAATGAAAGTGATTTTAAATACATACAATACAATGTAGTCAAAGTTTGTATTAATAAGTCATTCTAAGCTACTTTTATGAATTTTTAGAAGGAATGTTAGTTGAGAATTTTAACTATTAATCATTACTCTTTTTATCTAATTCAAAAAATTATTTAAAGCCATAATAATATCATAAAGCTAAATTGATTAAAAACATACTAAATGTCAACTAATATTTTGGCCTTTAAGCATCTGCTACTTTAACATTATATAAAACGCAAATGATTTTTTCTCTTCACTGACAGTTTTCCTTCACTATAAATCACCATTGAAAAATAGATATATGTATTTGAATAAAAACCTCTAGCAAAAAGAAAGTCACACTACAGGAACTACACAGTGATATAAAGACAGTTAAGAAAAGAGCTTCTATTTTAAATTGGTATTCAATAAGAATTCCCAATACAGCCTATACCAGATTTCATAAAAATACACATTAATGGGAAAAATGAAAGTCAAAGAACTATCTCAGAATTGTCATACTTTTAGAAATAAAAATGACATTAATTGAAGCTTATAGCCTACCTAAAGGAAAACCTACTCAAAATTAATCTTTTTAATTTTCCCTGCCCCATCCTATCTTCTACTCTCCATCTTCACACAAGTGGGGAAAGTAGATAGAGAAAATCAATTACAATGTTGTGTTCACAGCTGCAATCCCCCAGCAAGGCCCCACTGGACTACTGGGTGAGCTGGCACCAGTTATGCAATGCAGACCCCATACACAGGTAAAGTCTGAATAGGTTCCCCAGGAGACAAGTAAAGAAAAGTGTTACAGAAATTCAAGGGAACTATAGTTTGTTTTTGACTTGTTTTCCACATTGTTTCAGAACATAGAGAACCCAGGAGCACATGAAAGAGAACGATACTGCCTCAGGAAAGTATCTTCCACATTGAAATTACATATATACCTACATGCAAAATTTATCCAAAACACAAGTGTACAAAAAGGAGCAATCCATTCATACTTGAGCACTGGACAAATCTGCTGTCTGGATGTTCTTTAAGGATGAGTAAAAACAAAAGAGAGCAAGCTACAAAAACACTGGTCCTAATGGTTAGGAAAAGAGGAAAATAAAAACTTCTTCATGATTTGGAGGAAAAGCTTACCTTTGAATATGACTCAACAGAAGCTTCAGAAGAAAGACACAGAAAACTGACATACCAAGCAGATGATAACAGAGCATAGTCCCCATGAATCAGAAGCAGAGATAAAGCACAAAGAGTAGACTATTTTTAAAAAACACATGAAATAATAAATTTAAAAGAGAAACACAAAAAAGAGGAGTAAAACAAATTTAAAAAATTCAATGAAATTACAACATAATTTGAAGACAAATAACAAACATGGTAGAGAACAATAACAAATAACAAACAAAAATGGTAGAGAAAACAAATGTATACGACAAGTTGATGTTTCCAAAAGAAAGATGAAAAATAAAAGGAACAAAAGTAAAAAAGCAATGCCTTATTAGAAGAGAATATTCATAAACTATGAAAAATATTATACATACTGGCTTTAAGAATTATTATTTCCTAGGGTAATATGTCCAATATATCAATATACCATTGCAATGGTAAAACACACACAGTTAAGGAAAAAAATACATAAAAGGAAAAAAAATTGGTCTTCAAAATTTTACACTGTAATTTTTGTGAGTGGAGCCACAAAAATTAAGTTACAAGTTATTACCACATTACGTACCTTTAACTTTGGGAAAGAAAAATAATAAAGAGCTAAAGGATCAATAAATTTACTGCTCCCACATTATAATAGAAAGTTGTTTTCTATTAAAAAGTATATATAAATATTTTAGCTATTTATTTGACAGAGAGAGACACGGCGAGAAAGGGAACACAAGCAGGGGGAGTGAGGGAAGAAGAAGCAGGCTTCCTGCTGAGCAGGAAGCCCGATGTGGGGCTCAATTTCAGGACCCTGGGATCATGACCTGAGCCAAAGGCAGATGCTTAATGACTGAGCCCTCCAGGCACCCCTAAAATGCTTTTTTAAAGATTTATTTATTTATTTTAAAGAGAGAGAGGGAAAATGTGGGGGGGAGGGGCAGAGGGAGAGAAAGGGTGAGAATCTCAAGCTGACTCCCTGCAGAGCACAGAGCCCCATGAAGCTAGATCTCAGGACCCATAGATCATGACTTGAGCAGAAACCACGAGCTGGATGTTCAATCAACTGAGTCACTTGGAAGGCCCTGCCATTTAAAATATTTGAAAATGAATATCTGTTTTCTGATATACAAATACTTCTACAATATAGTGTCAGAGGTTTCTTTAAGTTATAACCCTTACATACAGTTATAGTTCTATCCTTTCATTAAAAACAATACTATAGACAGTCCCCGACTTACCATGGTTTGACTTAGGAGTTTTTGACTTTACAATGGTACAAAAGCAATATACATTCAATAGAAACTATACTTCAAATTTTGAGTTTGGATCTTGGCCCAGTCTAGTGATAAGCAGTATGAAATTTTCTCTTGGCTGCTGGACAGCAGCAGTGAGCAAGGGCTCCCATTCAACCACACCATCACAAGAATCAACAACCTATGTGCTCACAACCATTCTGTACCCATACGGCCATTCTGTTTTTCATGTTCAGTACAATATTCCTTAAATTATAGGAGATATGCAATACTTTATTATAAAATAGGATTTGTGTTTTATAATTTTGCCCCACTATAGGAAATATAAGTGTTTTGAGCATGTTTAAGTTAGGCTAGACTGAGCTCTGATGTTCAGTAGGTTAAGTGTATTAAATGCATTTTGACTTCTGATATTTTCAATTTATGACAGATTTATCAGATATAACCTCACTGTAAGTCAAGGAAGAGCTGTATATCCATGAACTGGATCTTGTCCAGCATCACCCAGATGTGAAAGGGGTTTTGACAGAGTGGTAGTAGGATTGTAGTTTTTTTTTCTTTCTTCTTCTATTTTTTAAGATTTTATTTATTTATTTGTCAGAGAGAGAGCGCGCACAAGAAGGCAGAGTGGCGGGCAGAGGCAGAGAGAGAAGCAAGCTCCCCACTGAGCAAGGACCCTGATGCAGAACTTGATCCCAGGACCCTAGGATCATGACCTGAGCCGTAGGCAGCGGCTTAACCCGCTGAGCCACTCAGGCGTCCCCGTACTTTTTTTTTTTTCTTCTGTTCTTTTTTCCCCCCCTGCTACAGTAACATGTCTTAATTCAGGCACTAATACAAAATAGGTGTTTTTGTTTTGAAAAGGAAAATTTGAAAGATAATGAATTTATAGCCCTGACATTTCTAAACCATGAGTACAAAAACAGTTTGTTAAGTGATTGTACTCTTCATTAACTACATATTCACACTTGAATTGAAACATTTATGCTTGTGTTATATGCTACGCGATTACCATAATCCCTGGAGCTACTATCATAACCCTGATTAACATTTATATTAACCATGGGCTTCATAATGCACAGTTGACAAAGAAACCTTTTTTTTTTTTTTTTTTTTTTTTTTTTTTTTAGTAATCTCATGCCAACAATAACACTCACTGGATCAAGAAGGTATGTTTGTGTTTTTAGGGATTGTTGTTTACTGGGCAATCTTGGTTACTACTGAAACTTGGACTCTGAGGCTTATACTCAGACAGGACTATTTTTGTCTCCAGAGTGAGCATGCTGATTAAATTTCATAGTTAATGAATATACAGTAAGATTTCTTTTCTATTAAATTCTGTTTGAAATAAAAGCATTCTAAAGTTTAAAAACTCTGAGGTAAACCTTTATTTACTATGAGGAACCACACATAATTAATCTCTTTTGCCATCCTCCATATTTCTCAAAATGGTGTTCCTTCATCTTTTCTCTTGGCCACTCGCTCCCAGCTAATTTATCTCTTAATCCCACAGGGAAAACTCATGAAAAACATCCAGGAGGAATTACTGTCTCATAGAAATATTAAGAAGGGCTTTATTTCTTCTTTATTAGTTGACTTTGCTTAATTTTTTAATGCTTTGTAAGCAATATTAAATATTCTGTGAACTAAAACAGTGTGAAATTTAATGAAAACATATACAAGGCTGGAAGGGGAATCTTGAACTGTGTGATTCATTAGACACAATGCAGCAGTTTAAAATCCCAGTCCACACAAATGTAGTTGCACTACCAGTAATTACCAGTAATTTTTAGGTGATACATTTCCCAGCCATTATATGCTATGTTTGAGAGGTTATCATGTTCTTGGCAATTTTCCTTGGATGCTTGAATTCATCCCCAGTGGTATTCCATTGCTTTCAAAGTCCAAGTTCCAGAATTAGCCCATAAGTCCCTTTATGATATGGTCCTAACTATAATTCTTGCTTCCTTTTCTCCTTGTTTTCCCTACAGTTTCAGGATTTTTTAAATGTTCCTGTCACACTCAATTACTTATAATTCTTAGAATGTGTGTCCATATTGCATTTGCTCCCCGAAATGTTTATGACTCCTGAGTTACCAGTCATCAGGCAGCTCAGGCATTCTTCTATCTCAGTTCAACACAACCTTCATATAGGAGGGCATTACTGCTTGGCTACATGCCCCTTTCTGCTCTCATAGCCCAGGAATAACACTACATCTATCCAACTGAATAAGGTAGGGACAGCGCCCTACTCAATAGTGTGTTCCCAGCAGATGGAATTTATTAGCTGCCATAAATTTTCTTAATACTAAGAAAATTATTTGAATTTTATTATGCAGGTGGGAGATGGAAATAAAACTGTAGTTGTGTTAGTAGGGATAAGACTTTATTATACCTCCTTGTAAAGCAAACTATAGTTAACTGAAATTGTGGCACAACCCAAACTAGTTTGGTATAAAATGTGGAGCTTCGGGCGCCTGGGTGGCTCAGTGGGTTAAGCCGCTGCCTTCAGCTCAGGTCATGATCTCAGGGTCCTGGGATCGAGTCCCGCATCGGGCTCTCTGCTCAGCAGGGAGCCTGCTTCCCTTCCTCTCTCTCTGTCTGCCTCTCTGCCTACTTGTGATCTCTGTCTGTCAAATAAATAAATAAAATCTTAAAAAAAATGTGGAGCTTCATGAGTTAAAAATAGTGTCATAAAATAATGTTAAGAGAATTAGAAAATAGAAAATCAACAAATATCTTAGTACTAATTTATACTATTTATTCCTAAAATTATACCTTGTCTATTTCTGGTATATTCTCTCTCTCTCTCTCAGCACATTTTTCTTTCTTTCTTTTTTTTTTTCTTCAAGATTTTATTTATTGGGGAACCTGGGTGGCTCAGTCATTAAGAGTCTGCCTTTGGCTCAGTTCATGATCCCAGAGTCCTGGGATCGAGCCCTGCAACAGGTTCCCTGCCCAGCGGGAAGCCTGCTTCTCCCCCTCCCACTTACCTTGCTTGTGTTCCCTCTCTTGCTGTCTCTGTCTCTCTGTCAAATAAATAAATAAAAAGTCTTAAAAGAAAAATATTTTATTTATTTATTTGACAGAGAGAGCACACAAGCAGGGGGAGCAGAAGGTAGAGGGAAAAGGAAAAACAGTCTCCCTGCCAAGCAGGGAGCCTGATGCAGGGCTTGATCCCAGTACCCTGGGGATCATGATCTGAGCTGAAGGCAGATGCTTCACTGACTGAGCCACCCAGCTGTCCCTATATTTTTAATTCAAAAATACAGTTCAACTTTTAAGGATCCATTAAATGATAAATAATCTCATTCATATTTACATGGGTGTATTTTATTTATTTCCAGTGATATCAACTTAAATGACTGCCAGTAACGATCAAAAGCCTAAAAGTAGCATTATAAAACTCACTTATAAATATCTAGCAGAGTTTTTGTGTGCTTCAGAATTTCAGATAAGAGTAAAATTGGGAAGAAGAAGAAAATGAAGAAATCTGGATCGAGTGACCATTATATTTTGGCATGTGGCCCACGTGTTTCTATTTAATGTCTTAAACTGTTGTTATTCCCTTTTTTGTGGAATGGTTAAATAAAAATTCAACTCCATTACATTATTTCTCTAAAACATATCTCTAGTTAGTAGGAAATTTGGAAACTAAATCCAGATCGCATAACTTTAAGTTCACTATGTTTTTTAAATACACTATATTGTGTCAAGAGAAAACATTTTAGCTTCATATTGAGATAGCGCATTGAGCTTGTATGCTCGATTCCTTTCCTTTATAAATTCTCACGGCTATCTATAGGAAAATATGACACACTGCAGACGTAGAACCAAAATGTAGAATCAGAAGGAAAAAAAGTCACCAAATAAGAAATTGAGGAATTTTTACAAGGTATAGTAAAAACGGGGTCCCAATGAGAAGAGTGGCAATTATGACAAAAGGTAGTGCGCTAACATTTGCTGAGAATTTAGTGTGTACCAAATGAAAACACATACAAGGCAGAAAGAAAATATTAAACTGTAATTCATTATATATGTGCCAAACGCTGTGACTATTACAGGGCTCAACTCATTAAAAGAAAAAGCAAAGAAGGGGATAATTGGAAAGAGTGGAGCATTTTTCCAGAAATCCATATAATAGAAAATTAGGGATCCACAAAAATGATGATATAGTTATCTGTTTATTAACATGAAAATATTAATGTTATTATTGATACGCTCTTGATTAAGATATGAATAAGCTAAAGGTTAAGTTTACTACATGTACTGTATGGAATTTTGAGAGACAGAAGAAAAGAATGAATAATTGTGCATAAGAACATTGTGGTTGATCTTTCTAGTATTACTTACAGAGATTTATCCTCTTTCTGGACTTAGGTGAGAAAAACACTTCTCCTCACCTCCATTAGTCAGTGTCATGTGACTAACTCTGGCTCATGAACGAAGGCCAAAGAATTCAACTGCTGGTGAGGATCCCTGCAGCACTCTCTTCTCCTGTGATGGTAAGACCTGATCCTTCATGATGAGATGGTGGGGCTTCTGCCAGCCTGGGGTCCCTGAGTGACTAAGAGAAGCAAACCCTTCCACTGAAAAGTATGGAGATAAGGGAGGAGTGAACCTTTGTTGTTTCAACTCACTAAAATTTTGTTTTGTTACTGCATCATAGCCTAGACTAGCCAAGTAATGTGTGCTTATGCCACATACCCTGTCTATCACATATGTATATATGTGTATATTTGCACATAGGTGTGTGTATCAGAAACATTAAATTTTTCCTTATTTCTGGATGGTAGACATTTAGGCTATTTTTTTTTTAAAGATTTTATTTATTTGAGACAGACAGAGAGGGAAAGAGAACACAAGGAATGGCAGAGGGAGAAGCAGACTCCCCGCTGAGCAGGGGGCCCAATGTGGGGCTCAATCTCAGGACTCTGGGATTATAACCTGAACCGAAAGCAGAGGCTTAACCGACTGAGGAACCCAGGTGTCCCAGACATTTAGGCTCTTTTATCATCATTCTTTGTTTTCTGTTTTTGGGTATTTCTGGGTACATTTTCTACTTCAGATGGCATGTGCTACATGTGGAATAACTTAATTATTCAATCGGTAAAGAGTGGCTGATTTGGGGGAAAAAGTAAGACAGGAAATGGCTCTTGAATATTTACTTTCAATTACATCAAGAGCTATAATTAAAATAAATTTATCAAGTATAGAATATCTTCACTCCTTGTTACAATAAAGATTAGAATATACCCAATTTTCAGAGATATTAAGAACACGTGCTTTTGGCCAAACATGTTCACTTATAAACTAAACATTTTAACTTAGCATTTAGAAGGGTGATGACAGTAAGCAAGATTAGTAAAGAGAAGGGTTAATAAACACATCCTTTTTCTGTTGACAAGATGTTGGAGTAACTAAAGCAGATATAAAGCTTAAAGACAGTCTTATATATGTCTTCAAAACCTAACTACATGGAATTTATCTTCTGAGTGGGCAGGAGAGTGCACATTAATGTATACCAGTGAGACACTTTTCTTGCCCTACTTGTAACAAGACTCCGGTGTGACCTGAATGGCTCCCTAGTGCTTGGATTTATATTCTTCTCAGAGGCATTGGATATTGTATTTCACTACAAAGAGCTAAAAACATTGCAATCATTATTTATAAATCTTTTAGAAAAATGCATTTTCTGAGCAGCAACTATGGCAACAGGGAACTGGGAATGACACTGGAAAAGAATGGAGCTCAGTTGCAATGGGTAATGCACACAGGATTTATATTCTACCACTGCCTATATTTTAAAACTGGAAAAATCAAAACAAACATTTGCTATATACAATTATTTTCTATATTTAATCCATGCATTCCACTTAACTAACTTTTAAATGCTGTAATATGAAATACACTTACTTGATCTTCATGAAGAATTGACAGACATAAAATGACTTCAGGGGATTGAAACCATCTTATTCTAAGGTACAGTCAACTTTACACATTTGTAATAATATTAGATTTCTTTTTTTCTTTTTTAAAGATGTATTTATTTGAGAGGGAGAGTGGGTGCATGTGGAGGTGAGGCAAGGGAAGAGGGAGAGAGAGAGAAACTCAAGCAGACTCCTCACTGAGTGTGGAGCCCGAGGTGGGGCTCGATTCTATGACCCTGAGATCATGACCTGAGCTGAAATCAAGAGTCCAATGTTCAACCAACTGAATCACCCATGCACCCCTTAAGAATACTAGCATCTCTAGCCTCACTGTTTATTTTATTGTCACTCATTACAGATTTAATAAACTAGTTCTAGAACTGATGATGTGGTCTTTCCTTACAAGTGTTTAATTGAAGCAAATGTGATTTCTTTTTTTATCTTTCACATATTACTTTAAGCACACACCCACAGTACCCTCTTATATTACATTAGACACAGAAGCAGTTTATTTCTCAGCAATTGTCCCCTAGATTAAGATTCCTTTTTTAACCAGAAAACTTTCTGCTACTTGTAATTTTTCTAAGATAGAGATTTTTTTCTTACAATTTAAAGCTTATGTCATTTAAGGAATGAGATGGGAATTCTTTTGTGCATCAACACTGTCAGATCCGTGTAGCAGGTTCAGGCAAATTCCTCCTCCAGGAATAATACACACTAATAGAACCAATTATATGACTTCACCATGATTGTATTTGTTTGGTAGGGCTACCATAGAGAGTAGCACACACTGGGTTTAAATCACAGAAATTTATTTTCTAACAGCTCTGGAGGCTAGAAGTCCAAGATCAAGGTGTTTTTGGCAGGGCTGTTTCCTCCTGAGGGTTATGAGAGAGACTCTGTTCCAGGCCTCACATAAAGTAACCCCTGGAATCAGCGTAGAAGAGAGGGTTCTCCGCCCTCCAAACGTTATCCAGCCCTACTAGGGAATGGAAATTCCTCTAGTATTCTGGCATTAGGAAATCTTGGTGGGGAATTATTTGTTTGTGCCATATATTTCCTTTTTGTCTATATGGAGATTTTCCTCAAATATTTCAGATGTTATAAAGGGGCTACAGAAATCCTTTCCTACTCTTTATTATTTAAAAAAAAAAATCCTTTGTATGAGTCTTACATCACAGTAAATAAAAAGAACAGACAATTTGACTTATGCAGGTCTATAAAAAGTTTGCCAAAATGTAATGAGACTGGTTACTTCATTTGCAGAAATCATGTTAGTTATTCTATAGTTAGAACATTTTTGTTTCACATCTGATAAGGTTAGTGCCCTCCATGTAGGGGTATCATCTCTAAAATGAGAGGGGAAAGAGTAAATTACAGACAGACTTTAGAAGGTTGATCTTAGGGACCCTCCTCCTACATGGACTAGCCAGTGTTTTCTTCTTTTCTTCTCTCTTTCTCTACCTTGGGACCCAGAGATTAAGTAAGCCAGGCTTGTTCTTTGATCTATATCTATGGGTTTTTCTCCTAACAAGCTTAGCTACAGCCTTTTCAGAAGCCCCTAGATGCTGTCCCTGAAGGCAGTCATATGAAGGATTCTTAGATTTTTTTGCCTCAGTGACAGAGTAATGAAAACAGAACTTTAAAATAAATTAATATAATATAATGAGGGAAGTTTTCCACTTGAGTGTTACCCTCTGTTCTTAGTCAATTAATTTTAGGTTTTCCCAATTATCCAAACTAGCAATATCTTGTGATTATAGTGCTACTTTAGGATTGACAGATCACATGGTCAAAAGCTTACATTTCTAAAATGAAAATATGCCTTCTTTTTTTTCCGTTTTTTTTTAAATCTTTTACCATTCCCTAAAGAAGGTGACATGATTGAAATTTTTCTTTGTCTCAAGTTTTTATTTAAATTCCAGTTAGTTAACATATAGTGTAATATTGATTTCAGGAGTAGAATTTAGTGATTCACCACTTACATCTAACACTCAGTGCCAACACAAGTGCCCTCCTTAATACCTACACCTATTTAACTCATCCACTGCCCACCTCCCCTCCAGCAACCCTCAGTTTGTTCTCTATAGTTAAGAATCTCTTATGGTTTGCTTCTCCCTCCTTCTCTCTCTTTCTTCTAATTATACACAGAACCCTATGGAATTAAGTATGATGGGTAAGCAAGTGATAGGTATGAAACTCAAAAAGAAGAGAGCACATTTTGCCTTTTAATAAATAATCCAAGATCAAGAGACAAGTGGATTAATTGGTCATTGAGAGTAATATCACCTAGAGTTCTACATGGATCTATTATTAAACAAAGACAATCTAATTAAGACGGACACGTGACACTAAAAATTATCTTATATGAGAACCACTAAGAAAACGTTTAAATCATTTCCCAGATCTTGCTCCAGACTTAAAGGAATACAAAGATGGATATTTTCTGGAAATTCTGGAGGTAATTTTTTTTAAAGATTTTATTTATTTATTTGAGAGAGAATGAGAGAGAGAACATGAGAGGCGAGAGGACAGTGGGAGAAGCAGACTCTCTGGCGATCAGAGAGCCTCATGTGGGGCTCGATCCCAGACTCCAGGATCATGACCTGAGCAGAAGGCAGTTGCTTAACCAACTGAGCCACCCAGGAGCCCCTGGAGATAATTTTTATGCAAGGCCAGAATTGAAAATAACTGTGATAGTTAAACCAAAATCATAAACTAAGAAAGCATTGGCCAATTCTCTCCATAGTTTAATCTCATGAAGTTCACAACTGACTAATCTTGCATTTATCAAAGTGTCCTGCTACTATTATTATAGAGGAAAAAATAACTTAAATAAAAACAATGCCATTTAAATTTTTTTTTCCAAAAATGGAATTTTTTTTCTTGACATTTTCAATTATTATCTTGCCTTTCTATTAATTGTAACTCTAGCCTAATATTGCTAAACATTATTATGGATTAAGGTCTATGAACAGCACCTAACATTATTTCTAAAATGTAAAGAAGGGGCGCTTGAGTGGCTCAGTCGTTAGCATCTGCCTGCGACTCAGGTCATGACCCCAGGGTCCTGGGATAGAGCCCAGCATTTGGCTCCCTGCTTAGCTGGAAGCCTGCTTCTCCCTCTCCCACTCCCTCTGCTTGTGCTTCCTCTCTCGCTGTTTCTCTCTCTCTGTCAAATAAATAAATAAAATCTTTAAAAAATAAAATGTACAGAAGATGATATATAAAAATGTTGATATGGGGCACCTGGGTGGCTCAGTCAGTTAAAGCTTCTAACTCTGTTTCAGTTCAGGTCATGATTTCAGAGTCTTCGTATCAAGCCTTACATAGAGCTCTGCACTCAGTGTAGAGTCTGCTTGTCCCTCTCTCTCTTCTCTTCCCCTTGTGAGCTCTATTTCTAAAACAAATAAACAAAATCTTTAAAAAGTGTTTATGTAAAACATTATACAATAATGTCATACAATGTATAAAATGTTCTTTTAATCAAATATGGGAGATTTTGAATGAGGCTAAAGTTCAGCTTACGAAAAGAAAAATAGGGATAATAATTAAATTTTTGATATGAAACTCTATATGGTTGTTTGCAATAATGGAAACCAGCTTTGCTGAGAAGAGAAATCCATAATGGTTCTTCCTACTTGTCATTATACATATATACATACATATATGTCATTATATATATATATATATATATACACATACACATATATACACATATATGCATATATATACACACATAGATCACAACTGACATTTTATTCATTACCACATAGTGAGTGATGAAAGATAATTTCAATTTAATAACAACTCACAGAAGATTCCTAAGCTAAAAGATAAACTTCAAAATCCAGTCTTATGACTGGAAGAACTGGGACACTGTTTCATTTTCATGTGGTAGCAAAGTATTTGCTACTTTCAGTAATCTTTTTCTAAAATCATGAGCACACAGAACAACAACAACAAAAAAGCCTAAGTAAGAGGCTCCCATTATCCATTGTAAGATACACTGAGACTCTTACATGGTGGGCAAGAAATCTAGGAGTTTATTCATTATAACTTATTGAAAAGAAACACTTCTAATCTTTCAAAGAAAACATGTTGACAGATATATGGAAACATAACAACACATTGTCACCAAATGTGAGGATATAATGTCAGATATTGTTGATTTTTTAAAATTTATTTAAAGTACTACATGTAGTCTATTAGATTACATAAAAGTGATATCTTGTAGAAAACATGGGGTTACTTTATATCTAATTTGTAGAAATGATTATTCATAGGCCTTTTCCTTTAATCAGCACTGTTACAATTAGAACACCTGTACTAATCTTTGGGCGCTACTATTAGATGGAAATAGAAATTTTTTTAAACTTTGGCTGGATTTCTAAAGTATCTTTATATAAAAGGCAGGGGACAAAATAATAAGTGTTAAGACAACATAGCATTACATCCTAGAATTGTGTCTGAGGTCTATCAAAGATTAGATGGGTAATTTGCTGAACATGTGGTTCAATTCTTCATTTGTAATATAGAGTTTATAATAAATAGCACATAGGGTTGTAGTGAAGAACAAATTATAACAACAATGCATACCACTTAATATAGCATCTAGCACAAATAAAGCTCTCACTTATTGGTAGCTACTGCTGTTGTATGTAAATCAGATACATAACAATGTGCATGCATAACATCATTTATTGGTTAATTACTATTTCTTTTAAAAGGATTTGAGATATATTTAATGCGCATATTCATATGTTCATTTTGTGCTTATTAATTATCCTCATCTACTTGATAAGGACATCAACTTGCATTCTATAGCATCCTAGGCTTTCTATGCCTTTATAGTTAAAAATAGTAATACGTACTGAGTTAAAAGGAAGATGTAAATCATAATGAAAATCCAATCATAGCAAATGAAGAAGCACTTTGACTTTACATAAATGGACTTTTTTTTTTTAAACAGGTTATAAAGCCATACAATTGTTTCTTTTTTTTTTTTTTTAAGATTTTATTTATTTATTTGACAGACAGAGATCACAAGTAGGCGGAGAAGCAGGCAGAGAGAGGAGGAAGCAGGCTCCACCCAGGTGCCCTTACAATTGTTTCTTTTAAAGCTACTTGGGCTTTTGGTTTGTCTAGGGTTAACAGTACAAATATAAACCTATCATAAAACACACTTTATGCATTTTGAAATTTTAAGATTATACATTGAAAATTTTAAGATTGCTTATTCTGTTTAACTTTACATATTTAAACTTGTTTGTAGGAAAATGGATAACATTTATGCCTCTTAATTTTAAAACCACTAAATGATGAGAATTTCTAATTTTGAGTTTATATGACAAAGTAATTAAATTTGAAAAATATTATGCTATTGCTACAGAAATAAGTAATTGCTAAGAAGAACATAAGTAGGCACAACTAGCATAAAATATTATCAGAAAATATTTAATAACTAAGAATGATGTTCCATGAGGCTTTACTCTGGAATGGTATATGTCCCAGAAAGATTCTTTTGTCATTATGTCACAAAGACTATATTAAGTACTAACAACTACTAACAAAATGTAGTACTGCAAAATTACCAGAGCCATCCTTTTTATTAACACAACTTTATGAAAAAGAAAGCTATCACATTAATATCATTCTAAGATTTGAACCATAATTGCAGTCACTTTTATTTTGTAACAGGAGACACAAGAGGAATGCAAGAGACAGCTGGCAATACACTCATGTAATTATATTTTTCCCTATGTTTGAGTTGTTAGGCAGGATTTTTGCTAAAAGAAATGAAAATGAATCATAGTAAACTTGGTTATTCTTAAGCCACAGACTCAAACACAGGATAAAAATGGCATATTGTGTGTCTGAATCCTCTACTCAAAAGTTATTTGTAACATGGAGAAGCTAAAGAATCATAAAAAAAACAAAAAAAAGTAAAGACATTGCCTAGCAACACCTCAAAATATGAAAGCTATGGACAACTCAACAGAAATGAGAACAGGTGAAGTCATTTAAAAACTATTTTGGACATAGTTTCTCAATTTTTAAGTCATCTAAATAGAAAGAGAGAGCTAAGCAGAAATAGGCTCATTTTCCATGCATCAGAGAAGTGACTGAGGAATAGATTAAAATAAAGGCATACTTTTCTAGTCATCACAGCAAACTTGTATCCGGGCAGTAAAATTTCCATCAGAAATAATCAGAAATGAATTCCACATCTAAAGCAATAAAATATAGATCTAATACAAAAATAAAGAATTTGTCTTACGATACTATTCGGTTTTTGTTCAACGTGGCATCATGACATCACCTATCATATTTCAAGAAATAGTAGATAAATCTAAACTTTATTTTAAAATTTAGGTAGCTTTGTTATATATATTTATATTTTTATTTTTAAGATTTTTATTTTTATGTATTTTAGAGAGAGAGAGAGCAGGAGCAGGAGGGGCAGTGGGAGTGAGAACCTCAAGCAAACTCTGCACTGAGCAGGGAGCCTGACGCAGGGTTAGATCTTATGACCCTGAAACCATGACCTGAGCTGAAATTGAGAGTCAGATTAACCAACTGAGCCACCCAGATGCCCCTTAAAGTATATATCTATTTTTAATAACTGAACCTGATCATTCAGATGTTGATTTCTTTGCAGACAGATCTCAAAATCATTAATAGCGAGACCCCAAGATTTCCTCTGAGGCAGTTTTGATATAATGGAAAAAAAAAAGGGGGGGTTGAAGTCACAATGCTATCGGTATTGTTGTGAGGATCAAATGAAACAAATAAATACTAGTATCTAGTATCTGGCACTCTACGGGGAAGGTAGGTATTCTCAGTAAATGTTTGTTCACTTGTACTTGATTTGTAGTATCCCATGGGAACTCTTTCAGTAGCAGAGGACACCTGAGTTAGTTAGCAGGTGGAGACTCTGCAAACTCATCCAACACCCTTGATGAGATTTCTGCAGTAGTTCTGAGTGAAATGTCTATACACACACCCCTTGGTAGGTCAGTGGAATGAGTTTGGGGGAATTACTATCAAACAGATATTAGGGAAGGGGTGGGGCAGGACCGCTTTGTGTGGGAATGATGGTGGGGTAATACAGTCTGTCTTAATATAATCTAGCCTTTGGCTGAAAAGCCGCTATGCCTGGCAGGGGTGGGAGGATACAAGGAAGGAACAATTCACAGAAGCTTCTAGATACTGAGCAGGATATTATATATGCTAGGCTCTGTCAGTCTTCAGGCCCTGTTTTCCTGGATGACTGCAATGCTATAAATCCGCCCTGCCCCCTTAAAACATTACCAGGGAAAATAGAAGCCTGGAAGTTTCAATAACCTTCTTAAAACCCTCATGTCTTTTCTTCTTCTCTAGAATGAAGTAAAATTGTCACAGTTTGGTAGGTATGTATTTGAAAGTAGATTTGACTGAAGTCATCAAATTTTAGCAGAGAAGGCAGTTGTACTTCATATTTCCAAGAAGACAAAGCTTCTATATGCTTCTTTTGATAGGGAAGAAAGACAAGTGAGGAATAAGTGTGCCCACTGGGAGTGCTGGGATCTTAGCCAGTCTGATTGTGGTTCAGACTTTCTCACACACAGGTTAGTGTCCTGAAGCCCATACATCTCTAACCTCAGCACTTCTTATCACAGGGCTGATCTTGAGGTAAACCCTCAACAAAAATTTGCTGAATGAATGAGATGAGTTCCATAAGAAGTAAATTCCAAGTTCCTGAACCCAGAGGGAAGATGTGTAGAGTTTAGTGGCAAATGGTTCATCATCTAGGCTACTTTAATGGAACTACTTTTAACTATGAAATGAGCGAGTATGAATGGGGAAAAAATAGTCAAATGATGTACCTCAAGAGAAATTCTTGAGAGTTAGTATGAATAGAAGTCAGAAAAATTAGGGGTGATAGCTCTTGCTGCTCTGGTTTATTACAATGGCTACCAGACTGTGTGGACTAATGCTATAATAACGAATAATGGTGTTAATGTACTAAGTGCCATACACTGAGCAAATAGCATGTGACTAGGCATTACACTCAGTGTTTTCCCAACATCATCTCATTTACTTTTTAAAATAACCTTGTAGAAACGGTATGATTTCATCCTTTTTACATATATATAAACAGGGTTCAGAGTGATCACCTTATCTTAGATCATACAGTTAGTACCCAGAATAGCCAGGATACAAAGCGTGCCTTTCTGATGCCAAATATTCTTAATTTGGTATGCTAAATTTTGTTACAACAATGTCTTTTAAGTTCGTTCTATAACATACCAAGAATTATGTAGTCTAAATTAACCACCCTTTTATTCATTCATTATGGATTAATTCATCTTATTAGGAATATCACGCCATGTACATATATGAAAGGAACATTTGTAATGCATATCAATCTCTGAGAACTGAACCATATAAGTGAAGGTTGAAAAGGTATGCGTAAAACTCAATTATTTGAGGTGATTTAATTGCTGTTTACCTCTTACCAAATTTCTTCTATTTTTTATGTTATAAATGCAAATCCTGTATACTAAATAAAAGTTGAATTGTAAATGTTTTTGAAATTATTGAGAACATGTTTAAAAGTGTGCCTGAACTTAATTTAAATTCTTAAACCCTTCAAGTACTAATCTGATAATTTTTTTTCTAACTTCACCCATCTTAGAGACAAAGTTTCAATACAGGTAGTAGCCAAAACAGTTTATTATAAAACCAACTATTTTGTAGTAAACTTCCTTCTCTGTCTTGCTCCTCATTTATTAAAACTGGTGCCTGAAAGTGGTTTGAAAGTTATATACATTATGCTGAATGAAGTGCTTTAGGTGCTAGCAATTTCAGGTGTTTAATATTCAACAGGCATCGTCTTAAAAGTCAATGCATGTTCTAAAATTTTCATTGCATAGCCATGTGTTATTGCCGAGCTCTTAAAAATCATTGCTTTGTTATGCTACTGAAAGTTGGCAAGATGACTTTTTCCTATGATACCTTCCATTTAAAGTAAAAAAAAAAAAAAAAAAAAAGTGGATGTTGTGTTTTCTGAAAATTGTGCAAATTGATACGCTTAAACAGAATGACCAGAATGATCTCCTTCATGCTCTTAATTTAAGCCTTATGTAGTATATTCTAAAGCTCTTATTTAGTACATTCTAAGCTTCTAGAAAATATATCTATAAAGTCATTATCACTGATTCAGTATAGATTATTCTGAAAGAATAGATAAGTCAAAATAATAATAGCATGTGCATATATTTGTGTGTGGAAAATGGATCATATCATTTGAAATCTGTTTCCCTTAAATGTAACCATTTGTGATAACCATGTGTCCACATTTACATCTGCTTCTTAAGGGGTGCCTATGACCCATTGCATGGATGCATTATCATTTATTTATTCAGTCCCAGATATTGGGATATAGGTTCAATTATTCATATTGTCAGTTCTGTAGTTTTTGATTACATATAAAATACAGTATTTGAAGTGAAATTGCTAGGTGAAATGCCAGGTATGATTTTTTAAGAGAATTTTAGTATGCATTGCCTTTGTGATATATTAACTAACAACAGAGATATACTTTTGTGCCCTTTTGCATCCTGCAGCATCAGACAGGTCTCTTAACAACGACAGCTTGCAGGGACAATGGCTCACATCAGAATGGTCTGTAGCCTCCTTGCAATAGCTCTACTACAATTTACCATGGTTTTCAGATATTGCTGATTAGCCCAGTGTTGCAAAACCTAAACTTGATAGTTTCCATTAAGTCACACCTGAGGCAGTGGGAGCAGACATATCCCAAAATGGTATGCAAATGTGACACCACTAGTATTCAAATGACTATTCAGCTTTGCAGCTGATAAATCCGTAATATCTCTCTCCTTCTCTCTCCCCAAAGCAGTTAACCTGAGGCCAATTAGGGATAAATGTCATGTAATTTTCTGTGATGTGGTTACCTTTCTAAGTTTGAGGATATGAGACACAACTATATTTGGAGAAGAGTTCAATACCTGTGACCCTGATCTTCAAAAAAAGTCTTTTTTTGTTTGTTTGTTTTGTTTTGTTTTGTTCCTCAATCAGGTTAAAAAGTAATGAAATAGAAGGAAAAAAAAGTTAAATGCCAAGCAATGAACTACAATTGGTTAAATGAAATCCCTAAATCCTCTTAATCATCTTTTAAAGTAAAATTAAATACTGTCATTTTGTTAGAGTTGGCCATTAGGTTCTAACAGGATGCTTGAAGGCCCACAAAGAGGAAGTCATGGCCAGCTACCTGTAGTGTCAGCCGGCTGTCCTGGGGGCACTCCAAAGAGGCCTGATCAAACCAGATAGGCCCAGCAGGGTGGCTGCCAAGACAGGAAACCCTTGACCAAATAAGGAAGAAAAAGCAGGAACCCATGCTTCCAAGAAATCTCTGCTTTAAGTAATGATTACTTCACCCCTTTGTTAACAACTGTTGATAAAAGAGACCTGAACCCCAGGGTTGCAGCCTTCTCTCTCTCTCTCTCTCTCCCCTTCTCTCTTTCTCCCACCTGATCTCTCACATCTCAAGAGTGTATTTACACTTTGATAAGTCCCTGCTTGTGCTGCTCTGCCTTGTTCTGTCTATCCTTGAATTCTTTCTGATGACTAGATCAAGGGCTTTCAGTGACATCTTGAGGACTGACTGGGTTGAGGCCTCAGAGTCCCAGAGTCTTCCCAGTCCATCCGGAAACAAGTTCGTATAGTTTTCTAAATAGTAGCTATATTCTTCTTTCATGTATTTTGTAGTCTACTTCGGATACTAAAGTTCTACAGAACATAAATGGGTAGCAGACCAATCTGAAATGCAGATTACTAGTTACCTTTTGCTTTTTATGTATACTTCTTATTACATTTATCCATCCAGTATCCCAGATTTCATTTATTGACATATGTGAGATAGACTTTTTTCTGTGTTTGATGTAACGTTTATGGCTTATGCTTATTTTAAAAATTTAATAATTGCCATACACACAAACACACACACACACACACACACTCTTCCATTACACATACACAGACAAATACATGTGATAATATGATTTTGGCATTTTATTTGCTTCTGTATAAAGAAAAGATTAAAAAGAAAGAATTATAATAAAATATTTGTTGTTAAATAGGACATTTTATTATTAATAAAATGCAATATAAATCCATGTTAAAAACATACAAATGGTAAAGAAAAATGCTAAATGAAAATTGAAAAACACTAATATGTCCCTTTCTCATTTTTAGTACTATCCCTAAAAGGACCATTTCAATTCTATTTTGATTATTATATTGATTACTGCTATAATTCTCAACAATAGGCTGATCAAACTTCTTGATTTTTAACTTCAAATAATGTCCCCTTTTAATTTGAGGAATTTAGCATATTCTCTTGTTAATCACTTTTTTGTTGTGAGTTTTATAGGTATCTCTGTTTATCTCTTCTTTGGTGTGTCATGTGAAAAAAAGAAATTTTATTTTTCATTCCTACTATATTTTTAAATTGATAATTAGCATACAGTGTTATATTAGTTTCAGTTGTACAAAATATTGACTCAACAATTCTATATATCACTCAGTGCTCACCACAGTAAATGTAGTCACCATCTGTGACCATATAACATTATTAGATATCATTGACTATATTCCCTATGCTGTACTTTTCATCTCCATGATTTATATATTTTGAAACTGGAAGTTTGTACCTCTTAATCTCCTTTATCTATTTCACCCATCTCTCTACCCACCTTTTTATCAGTTTTTATATACACCCTTATTGTTCTGTCACTTGGGACACTGTCTCCTAATCCACACTGTATAAGAGAGGAAATAAATGACTTTACATTATTGTTCCACTTCTCTTCCATCACCCCCACTTCCTGATGTCCGTCAAACCATAGCAACACATGTACTTGAGAAAGTTTGATACAAGACAAACCCATTCTCTTAAGCCAAACTGTCTTCTAGCAGTTTCTATCAAATTATGTTATATTTGGGTATTTGGGGTATTGGGTAAGTACATCCTAAATCTCTACAGAATGCACCAATTTTGACTGAAAAAAAAAAAAAACAACGCTACTAACATAAACTCAAATCACAAAAGAATCTAATTTCAAATTCAGAATTGCAAAAACAAAAATGTACATAAAAGGGAGAGAAACAAAGCCCAAACATTTCTATTCACTAACACATTCAAGAAAAAAGAATAACACAAGTTAGAAATGAGAAGGCAAAAATAAAACTGCTTAATGATGATTCTTTGTTCACCCTTTCCAAAGCAGAAAAGCAGAAGATGGAGTACAGTTCAAACAATGCACTTTTAAATGATATTAGAATAGCAACATGTTCTGAAAAATTTAATGAACGGGTCTTGCAGGAAAGGCAAAATGACAAACATCAGACTCTCTCTCTCTCCTTTTTTTCCTTAGAACTTAGGAAATATGAAATACAAGAAATAATCTTCACTGATCTGCCCAAGGTATGTGAAAGAACCATCAAACTAGTGCTGAAAATTTTGTAGAACTTCTATAAAACAAGGTACAGATATGACCATAATAAAACAGCACACCCATCAAAGGGAAGGAGAAAGCCTGGAAGTCAAATCAGTCTGGGAAGTCTCTAATTAATGGGAAAACTAGCCCCTCAGGGACATTAACCACTGTCTGGAGAGAAGGACTGACAGGACCCCATACAGTGGGATCCTTGGCAGTGCAGAAGGTTTTTCAGTAACACAAGGCTAAAAACACACAGAATCCCCCTTGGGAGCAAAAGACTTAAGTGAACCATACTATACCCATATCATGGAACTTTATTTCCACATGAAAATAATAGTGTAAGTCAGGGATGGGCAATTAGGACTCACAGGCCAATTCTGATACACTTCCTGCTTTTGTCAATAAAGTTTCATTGGGACAAAGTCACATACATTTATTTAACTACTGCCTACAGCTGCTGTTAAGCTGCAGTGGCAGAGCTGATTTGTTGTGACTGAGACCGTCTGTCCAGAAAAGCCTAAAATATTTGTTATCTTGCCCTTTACAGAAAAGGTTTTCTAACTCCTGGTAAAAAAGAGGTATTTTTAATGACATGGAGACATTTTTTGTGAGATAATATAGAGTAAAAGAGGAAATAATAAAACTACATCTACAAAGCTCCTATTTTTGTGTATCTAAAAATGTGTGTGTGTGTGTGTTCACACATGTATATATTTGTGAATGCAGGGAAGGGTAAACACCATAATGTGAGCTATGGTTATCTCTATTAGATAGGATTATTGGTGACTTCCACATGGTGATTATTAACTATTTTTAAAGTTTATCCGTAAGAAAACATATTGCCTACATAACAACAACAAAAAAGATATTTTAAAATAGAAAAGGAGTGAAATCACTGAGGCAGGTTTTGTCATTGTTTGTATAATCATTGGTCCTAACTCTAAATTTTCAGAAAGGAATTTGGGCCCTTGTGTTTCAGTAGTATGGAGCTTGCCAGCCTCAAGGACTATGGGGGCCTCATTCAAGTGCAAGACAGGCTGCAAATTATTTCAAGGTTCTATGAGTTTGATAGCTCTGGAAGGACAACTGTTCATTTTCAACTGTTGTCTCACAAGCATGGAGAAACTGTTACTTTCATCTGTGCGCCTTCTATCAAACATGGAACATCTGTCACAAGACTTTTGTCTGATGTGGCAGCAAAGGCTGCTCTTGATATAAGAGCTCCCCAGCTGCTACAGGAAAGGAAATCAGACAACTGCAATCAGTACATCGATGCCTGTACCAGACCATGACAGTTAATTTTTTAAGTAACATTAAGCATTGCAGCATTGGGAATAACAAACATGGTCATCTATCGTGGTGTGTGTGTGTTTGTATTACATACATATATATATACATACATTTGTGGTTAACCTGTCGTTTGACCTAAAATAGACTCTTATTCTTAAAGTAAGAGTGTGATAATGTATTTGAAATATCTAGATATCAATCACAATTCATGAGTTTCATTTTCAGTATGAACTTAAGCCTTGGACTACAAAGTTTATTTTTTATTGTCAAGTAGGGGTTTGCAAATATTGCCATAGAATATCTTCAAATTACTTGAGGGTTATGGAGGGTTTTGTTGTTGTTGTTGTTGTTTGGTAAAAACTGAATTGAATTCAAATGCAACTATAAAACAGTGTTCGACATCAACAAATTAGAGTATAAAGCAGAAATTTGACAAATTCTAAATGCTTGGCTCTTTTTTTTAAAAAAATCCTCTGTATATCATTTCTGTATTTACCAAAACTGTCCCATTTCCTGAAGACTACAAAGAAAAATATAAGTGAAATGGGGAGTTCACAAGGAATTACTCTATTTAGGGCATCTAAGGGGTGAGCGCTGATGTGGAAACAAACAAGAGCATCTGAGGTAAAAGCATAATCTCTGGAGTCAGTAAATTTGGGATTTAATTCAGTTTACTGGCTATGGGAAATTGGTCAAGTTTCAAGTCCTCAGTTTGCTCAAAGCATAGGCAGTTATATCACTACCTGTCTCCCTCCTAAGGTTAGGTTGCTTTGACAATCAAACGGGTTAATAATTATAAAGTGTTGGGATGCCCGAGTGGCTCAGTGGGTTAAAGCCTCTGCCTTCGGCTCCGGTCATGATCCCAGGGTCTTGGGATCAAGCCCTGCATTGGGCTCTCTGCTCAGCAGGAAGCCTGCTTCCTCTTCTCTCTCTGCTTCTCTGCCTACTTGTGATCTCTGTCTGTCAAATAAATAAATCTTTTAAAAAAACTATAAAGTGTTTAGCACAGTAGAAGGCATATATCAAAGACTGCATGTATTATATATTGTTTAAGTAAATGGTGACAAGTGTGAAGCTTATTTGAAAGGCTAGTGGGCCACCAACATAGTCACTAAGAAGAGTGAGTGGGAAAGAAGCAGCACTTAGGAAGGGAAGTCAAGGTTGGCTGTAAGCTCAGCCATAGGCCAGACACAAACTTAAAAAAGAAATTCCAAAAGACACAAGGTGGTTGAAAATTCCAGCCTTGGTAGAAAAGTAGATAGACTAAAAATTGGAAGAGAGTCTCACAAAATACTCTGTCGTCAGTAGAAACATAAGTATATTTTGTTTTACTCTTACCCTGGACATTCTAAATCGCTATGAGGCAGTCCATGTAGGGGACATTGGATTCCAATTTGTTTCTCTTCATCGTTCTACAAATAACTAGCAGGCACAATATATTTTGCCTTTTTATCATCCTGTAGTCTCTGCTTGTACCCCAAATCCCCACCCTGGACACTCAAATTATTGAAACATGTGATGTCTCTTTTAAAATTTCTGTGACTTCGATCCATTTCACTGCCCACATATTCCTGTCATTAATATGAATGTCTCCTGTTTATTTCTTAGTACTGTATTCTATTCTACAAAAGTATGTAATTCCTCGGTGTTAATTAGATGTCACTTAAATCCTCCTAATGATGTACAATCGGCCTGCTTATTCATGTTGCATTTCAGCCTCTTCTGGACTATGATTGTTTCAATCAGTGAAAAATGCTATTATTAAATCCCATTCAGTTACATCAACAAGGTATCAAACCAATTATGTAAATGTGATTTTATTTTGGTGACATTACTAGAGTTCAGATCAGTATGCAGAGCTTCAATTATCCATTTTGAAACTCACCTTAAAAATCCAGTTTGAAGACAAAAATGATTCCCAGTTTAAGAATTTGTTAGATAATATAGAGGAGTAGATAGTTAGATAATATAGTATCTATAGTAGTTAGATAGTATAGTTAGTTATAATAGTTATAGTAGTTATATACTTATATATAGTGTAACTGCTATAGTAGTTATATACTTATATATAGTGTAACTGCTATAGTAATATAGTTATATATAGTATAACTATATAGTAATATAGTTAGATAGTAGATAGATAGATAGTAGTAAACTACTATACATAGTTATAGAGTTATAGTAGTTAGTATAGTAGTTAGATAATAAAGAGAAGTATTCTGAAAAAAAGAAAAGAAAAACAAATAACAATTCATGTTACTCTGAAACCAAAATAAAGATTTGATATGGCCCTTCTAGAATCACACAGTTTTAAGGGAGAATATTAAGTGGATGTTGAAGTCAATGAATAAGGTCAAATGAGTTAGTACCAACAATTTTTCTTTGATAAGAGTGCCACAAAAAGAAGCAGAAATCTCCTGGGAAAGACAATAATACATGCCTAAAATTAGGGTAAATAAGAAAAAGTAGGCATTTCTTTAGGTTGTTTTATTTCCTCCTGCCATTAGGAAACTCTAACTTCTATCATAGAGATAGACTGGTCAGACTGTTTATACCAGACCTACCTTCAGTGACAAAACAGCCCCATGGGAACTGTAATTATGATATCCTTCTTTACACTTTCCCTTCATCCTGGCAACCACGAGCATCCTTCCTATCACATATTCCTTTTCATCTTCTTTAAAGACTGACACAGAATATCCTTCTTGTTTATCTATTACTATCCTGCTCATCTGTGTGTTATTCTTGCCCCCAATCTCTCCTCCACTTTGGTTCATCCTATATACTATTGACAATGTTCCTCCTGAAATTGGGCCAATGCACTTCTCTTTGAATACAAAAAAAAATACCCCTAAATGTCAATGATTCCTCATAGCCTACCAAGCAACATCCAAATTCCTTGGGAAAGCATACTCCACTCAACATCAAAATATTAATCATTACATTCCCTTTGAATGAAAATCTGTTATTTATTGTTTTATTACAAAAGTCTATAGCAAAATGAAAAACAAAAACAAAAATATTGTAGTGGGGATTGCTGTCCTCAATTTTGAACCAATGTTCTATTGCTATCTCTAAATTGTTGATAATGTAATTTATAATATACTCTGTAGCCAAGATGTAAGTTTTAGATGATGTCTATATTTCATCTGATTGTAGTAAATGTCATACATATTTTAGGTCAAGCTTATTTATAATATTCAAAGCATCTAGATTTTTATTATTTCATTTTCTTGAATGTTCGAGTACTGTAGAAAGTATAATAGAGAATATCTATAGTTATAGCATTTCTCATCTTCTAAGTACATTTTGTTAGATTGTTTTATATTTTGTTGTGGTTTAATGTTCAGTAAACAAAGTTTCATCTATCATACCTTTTTAAAATAAATATTTATATAATATTATATATGCAATCTGTGCCCAAGTGTTGTTTAACAAAAATAAAATGAAATCTAAAAAATAGAGTTAAGCACTGTTCATACCTTGGTTTATAGTCTTTTTTATGCCATTTTTCTAAGAATAGGATCTTAACATTATTCATGACTTTTCAAACAGTTTTTCTTTACCTAACATTAAATACTCTATACTTGACAGGTTTACTAATTAAAAGTTATTCTGTAAGATCATTTACTAGCTGTGTGACTGTAAGGGAATCACTTACTATCACTGTGATTTAAGTGATTTAAATTTTCTTATCCAAAATAAACAGAGGAAATATAGAGAAAATAGTACCTTTCTCTTAGAGCTCTTGAGAAGATTAAATGCAAAGAACCTAAAAAATATTCTGTACTGTAAAATAACAATAAGAACAACATATGTGAACACAAACCATTTTTTCTCGAATAGTATATGGCACATGTACATTTTCATTAGGTTGAAAACAATCTTCGTGTACTAGTGGGCATTCGCTTAAATTACAAAAAACTGGGGCGCCTGGGTGGCTCAGTGGGTTAAAGCCTCTGCCTTCGGCTCAGGTCATGGTCTCGGGGTCCTGGGATCAAGCCCTGCATCGGGCTCTCTGCTCAGCGGGGAGTCTGCTTCCTCTTTTCTCTCTGCCTGCCTCTCTGACTACTTGTGATCTCTATCAAATAAATAAATAAAATCTTTTTAAAAAATTATAAAAAACTGATGAAGCATCAGAAGTTTAGGATGATATTAATGAATGTCATTATTTACAAAAAAAATGTTTAAAATACATTGTTCACTGGAAGCAGTAGGCAACTCATTTGCATAACATAGAAATAACTAGTCTAAATAAAGGTTTCTTATTACTCCATTTTTTTTTCATTTTTCTATGACAAATAGAGATTGCTAGTACCATAAAATTTACTTAATTACAAAGTGAGATATAGTTGTGGAAAATTATTTGCAATATGACTAATAGAGCTAATTTTTTTGAGTATCAAAGGTTATTGTGAGTGACCAAGAAGGCTTTAAAGTTCCCTGTAGTTTGACTAAATTTTAGACAGGCTGCTTTCTGACTCTAAGCCCCTAACTTCCTTTTTCTTAGAGCAGTTTAATTGTAAAGGCAATGGAAATGTGAATGTTTTCTCTACCCAAAGGCTCTTGCCAGCTTTATAAATAAGAACTGTTCTTCTCAAGACCCTAAGAACTAGCTCTTTGTAATGTAATCATCAAGGAAGATAGAGCCCCAATCTGCTAGTTTCTGTGGGAGCACAGAAGCTTAATTTAGCCAAGAGACTTACTCTAAATTGCAACACTACTTTCTGCTGTGAAGACAGAAGAAAGTTTGCTTTTCCTTTAGGTGAGGCGAATTAGCAAACAGAGATGACCTATGATCCTCCTCAACCGAAGCTGTTAAAACCTCTCCAAACTTTTGTTTCAGCAGAACTGGTTTATCCATACTTAATCTGTTCCATCTCCCCTCTTGCTGGCAATCTTATCAGAATAAAATCAACTTGTGTAATTATCTTGTCCTATGAGATCTCTCTCTTTCTCTTTTTAACAGAGACACAGTGGTACTGGATTCTAAGAGCTTGTTGGTTTTTGTTTGTTTGTTTTTGTTTGTGGTTTGTTTTTTTTTTTTTTAGTTTGGAGCAAGTTACATGGTTAAATTTCAATTTCTGATTTGTAAATAGGAATTTACAGCACCTCCCAAGCAGAGTGGAGACTGGTTGTCAGGAACAAAGATAATGCATAGAAGTGCTCAGTAAAGGTTAGAAAGAAGATAGTCTTTAAGGTTTGAATAGGCAATTACAAAAAAATCTGCCAGTTAACAGTTGAAAAGATGTTCTGTGTCAATTGTAAGTTTTTTAGAATGCAAGCTGAAACAGTGAAATGTGTTTCCAGCAACCAAAGTGGCATAGATTTTTTTTTTTAAATGTCTACAGAGTTGTTAAGTGTTTGGCAAAGCAAATATTCTCACATACTAGGGGTAGAAATATAAATTGCTATTATCTTTCTAGAGGGCGATAATGACAATAAGTATCAAGAATCTTATTTATTTCTAGTCTCCACATAGATAAAACTTAAAGCCACTGACTACATATTGCCTATTGAAAAAGCAGAAACAGAAACAGAAAACCTCTCATCAAAGAACTATCAAAATAACATGGACTCATCATAGGTTAGTGATATTGTTAATAAAGACTCAGAGGGCAGATTTTATTGCTCAGAAGATATAAAAATTAGTGTATCATTGCTTTCCTCTTCAAATTAGCATTTTCCTTTAAACTCCTAATACCCGTTTTATATGAAGCATGTTTATACGGTTTAGTTAGTTGGTATAAATGGCATATGGTTAAATTGTTACATGTAACTAATGTGGAGACTAAACATTGGGAAACTAAACATTGGGAAAACAAACTCAGACCCCAAGTTTCCATAGAAGTGTGGCAGATCACATTGCCCTTTGGCTGAATATAACTACCCTTTTCAACGGATAGAGACCAAATCTAATAATCTCCTTAATTAATGTCATTCTGGCTTGAAGTAAAATAGTTTATCTAATTTGCATAAAGGAACGGGGTGTACCAATTCATTTATGCAGCATGTATACTATTTTCTTTAATACTATAGTGATAATTATAATTTTAGAATTGGTAATTTCTTAAGAACGACAAGGCTTTCTCCCCCCTCCCCCAAAGATTCTCATTTGAAGCTAGACTGATATTAAGATATCTAAGAATAAACACTTGAGAGCCAAGGTAACTATGATGGAATTCTGTAAAATTCTGAATGCTATGGATTATTTAGATACCTATCTGCCCATTTTTTATTTTGAAATGTGAGATTATAGAAAAATTGCAAAACAGTACAACATTCCCTTATACTTTCACCCAGATTCCCCATGTTAACAGCTTATAAAACCATAGAACAATGATAGAAAATGGGAAATTACATTAATAAAATATTTTTTAAACTACTTAACAGACACTATTTGAACTTTGCTAGTTTCCCTACTCATATACTTCTCATGTCTAGAATCCAAGCCAGCATCCCACATTGCATTTAGTTGTCTTATCTCCTCAGGCTCCAATCTATAACAATTCCTCAGGCTTTCTTCTATCATGACTTTGACAATTTTGACAATTTTGATGAATACTGGTCAATTATTTTATAGAATGTCCTTCAATTTGGGTTTATCTGAAGCTATGATTTTTTTGATTTTTGAACTTATGGATTTTTTGGTAAGAAGAGCACATTGCATCCCATCAAGTTATTCTGACTTATTGTATTCTTGCTTTTCTGAGTAGGTACGTCCTTGGAAACATTATAGAGGTAAATGTTGACAAGTGACTATCCCTAAATGTTTTTCAGACAGAATAGTTTTTATTTTTGCCTATGAAGCCTGGTCAAAAACTATCAATTAGAAAAAAATATCCAAGTTTTTAGAAGTTAACTCCTCCTTTTTAAATGTCAAACTACAGACACCAACACCTTTCTACTAAGCTGAAAGTGAAGCTAATATAGGGTACAAATAAAACAACAAAAGCAACTAGAATGCTGCATCTTCAGTAGAGAAATCTCTGTGTTGGTATTTGGGACATTAGGGGAGGGAGAAACTACTAGGATATATGTATTTATATTTACCAGCAATTGTGTGAATTTTAAGCTATATGGAAATTAATGTGATGGGTGTTTTTATATCCATTCATAGCAACTCCAAGAAGTATATTCATAATTATATACATTAAAGTAGAAGAACTAATATTGAATTTGAAAAGATGTCTAATTTGGTTAAATGAGTGGGGTATAAAAGATCGTATTTTCAAAAGCATTTCTCCAAATCTCAAATAAAATATAAAGAACAGGGTAAATTAGGATAAACTGAAATGTTTTAATATTGTAAATTTTATTATCACTCTTACTATTGAAAGCCCCATCCCCATTACCCAACCTAAGAACTAGATTCACTTTTGTATATTTGAATGCAATTTATTTCTTTCAAATGGAGATAGCCAAGTATTAATAGACACAACTTGTCTATTAATGCCTATATTAATAGACATTAGTAGACACAACTTATATTTTACAAGTAGAGAAAATGCATGTAGAGTTTGGTACACTCACAAATTCCTGTTTTGCTAAAACCCAGCTTCTACTTGATTCCAACCAACCATCTCTCTACCCCTTGGAACTGTGGTGAGTCCTGTGGTGAGGATGGGACAGTGACCCAGTGACCAATGAGAGTTCTTGAATGCTTTCAACTTGTCCTTATGTCTCCTTCTCCTACATCTTGTAAGGAGAAAAGCCAACTGGGATTTGGGATTCCAGAAAATTAAACCTGATTTTATAGTAATAAGCCCTCAACTATAAGTGTAAACTATCTAAGTGCAGCACTTCAGCACAGTTCACAATAAGCACAACTGCATATTGGGTTTCAAACTAAGGACATCTACATTTTGAGGAACTATAATATACAGATATTGATTATACTAAAATCTAGACTTGTAATCCAGAGATGTGCTATTAACCTCCTCATAGAAAATTCATGTATGCTTTAAATCAGGAATTTAAAATCCAGGCTTGGGGCACTTGGGTGGCTCAGTCATTAAGCAACTGCCTTCAGCTCAGGTCATGATTCCAGGGTCCTGGTATCAAGCCCTGTATCAGGGGTGGGCTCCCTGCTGGGGGTTGGGAGTCTACTTCTCCCGGGAGAAGTAGATTCCCACAACCCCCACTCCCCCTGCTTGTGTTCCTTCCCTCACTGTCTATTTCTCTGTCAACTTTTGTATCAACATGGAGGGGACTGGAGGAGATTATGCTGAGTGAAATAAGTCAAGCAGAGAGAGTGAATTATCATATGGTTTCACTTACTTGTGGAGCATAAGGAATAACACGGAGGACATTGGGAGAAGGAGAGGAGAAGTGAGTTGGGGGAAATCGGAGGGGGAGATGAACCGTGAGAGAATGGACTCTGAGGAACAAACTTAGGGTTTTGGAAGGGAGAGGGTAGGAGGTTGGGTGAGCCTTGTAGTGGGTATTAAGGAGAACAGGTATTGCATGGAGCACTGGGTGTGGTGTATAAACAATGAATATGGGAACACTGAAAAAAATAAAATGAAATTAAATTTAAAAATAAATAAATAAAATCTTAAAAAATAAAAAACGGGCTTACATAATTCACTGTCTTGTATGAAAATCATCATAGAGTATCCATTCTAGCACTGCCAATTTAGAAGACAAATTTCTTTTCTTTTCTTTTCTTTTTTTTTAACTTTAAATGAAAAGGAAAAGGAAATAATATAATGTTCTCACTGTGGGTTCTTTTAGGGGAAAATGTCCCAGTGATTTTCTGAGCTTTCTCAGACACTGTGTAACACTAGTGTCTTTTCTTTATTAATGTGAGATCAACTAAGTCTATTCATGCTCATGTCAAAAATGAGAGATAGAACAACCACTACACATGGACATAAGGCACTTTAACAAGGACTAAAGGGCAAAAGCAATAATAATAATAATAAAAAAATTGTGTTTTCCCATATTTCAGCTGGTAAAAGAGACCTATAGGGTAGTCTCACCAACACCCTTAATTTTCCATCAGTAGACACTGGCCATGGCAGAAGAAAGAAAATTTTCATGCTACTATAAAAACGATTTGGTCTTCCCATTGTGATGATCTCAAATGTGATCTGCATGATTCTTCCACAAAAATCAAATTAATGTGATTTTCCTTTCTTACCTCATTGAACAACATACTTGAAGTTACTACTACACTATTAAACACTATATACTATCTAGTGTTATGTAACTATTTATTTAAAATCTATTTCCATCTAAAAAGGATTTGAGGTAGGCAATGTAAAGAACATAATACAGTGAAGTTGATATTAGAGAGACGAAGTCCAGAGCCAAAGAAAGACCAAATAAAACATGCCAAGAGCAAATGCTAATATAGTTGTTGTTATTGGAGATCAAGAATCTCATCTTCATATTTTACCTAAGTTATTTAAAACTTTTAATTTTTAATATTTAAAAATATTATACACACAGAAAAATGTGTTACCAAATCAACATGAGTTAAAACAATACATGTGAGTTTATTTTTTTTTAAGATTTATTTATTTGAGAGTGAGAGAGATAGTATGGGAAGGGGCAGAAGGAGAGGGAGAGAGAAACTTTAGCAGACCTGCTGCTGAGCTCAGAGCCTGCTGTGGGGCTTGATCTCAAGACCCTGAGATCAAGATCTGAACTGAAACCAAGAGTCAGATGCTTAACTGACTGCACCACCAAGGAGTCCCTTGTGAGTTTATTTGCAATTGGCATTATGCTGGCAATTAAATTACTCCAGCTATAAAGGCATATAACATTTAAACAAACCACTGGGATATAATACTTATATTCAGCTTCTTTGATATTTCATGTCTCTTATTATTTGACTGATACCTGACAGGGAAATTGGAAAAACTGTGCTGAGGGATGCCTGGGTGGCTCAGTGGGTTAAGCCACTGCCTTCGGCTCAGGTCATGATCCTGGGGTCCTGGGATCGAGTCCCGCATCGGGCTCCTTGCTCGGCAGGGAGCCTGCTTCCTCCTCTCTCTCTGCCTGCCTCTCTGCCTGCTTGTGTGTACTCTCTCTCTCTGACAAATAAATAAAATCTTTAAAAAAAAAAAAAAGGAAAAACTGTGCTGAGCTTTGTAAGTACACACATTAATAACAATAAAAGAAGCTTCATGTCATGGCAAAATATTACCTTGCCTCATTTTTTGTTAGTTTTATTAAAAAAAAAAAACACAGAAAGGATTTTCAAGTAACCTCTAATGAATTTATTACTAAAAGCACCATCTGCTGGTTACTAGAAACTGATGCATTTCAATCTGTCTTCAGATTCGTTGATAAAAGAATAGAAAAAATTTTTCTCTTGCATGTCTGCACAGATTCCCCTCTGCATATTGAAGTTATAAGCCTAGAGAAACAGGAGGTAGATTTTATTGGTAAAATGTTTTAGTCTATGTGTGTGTGCGTGCAATGGAAATCAATTTTACAGCTTGCCTTTTATTGGAAAGCTTAGGTATATAAATGAGAGTATTTTCTCTTCTAAATCAGTCTTACATAACCAAAAGGCAATTGTTAGTTCAGTAAGTGCAGAGGCCTCCCCCACAGGAGACATCATAAAATCTAAATTGAAGTGTTTTAACTAGCCCAGCCTATAGCCTGATTCTAGCCCACAGTAGGTTCTAAATAAGTGTTGGCTGAATGAAGAAAGGGAAAATAAATTCGTGACTATGACTTGATGTGAGATAAGACCAAACTGGGCGGGGGGTGGGGGGGTGATAAAGCCCTTATATTTTATATTCATTAGATAGATATTTTTAACTATGCCAAAATTTGATGTGTGAATTTAACATTAGCAAGGGAGGAGTGATGCTTTTTATTTTTAAAGAAAGATCGTCATGCAAAGAACAAATTTAGAATTTTTTGAGATTAAAAAAAAAAAGGAATTAATTCTGGGAAGTATAAGAGACTTAATATGAGCATTTGACCTAATGGATTATAAACATAGAACAAAGAAATCTTTTGTTGCTACACAGCTTTTTTGTAAATTCAATAGAATTCATTTTCTACATTCTCTTGAGAAGACTGAATTTGATTATTTCAAATTAAAATTTATAGCTATAGAAGGGAACGTCCCCTCCGCCTTTTTTTTAAATTAATGTCTCCCTGTTACAGATAGAGAAATTGAGTTTCAAGGGTAATCAAAATAAAGTGAAGTCACATAGGTAGAACTGATAGAGCTGACAACTGAATTTAGGCTCTTAGTTTTCAAAAACGTTGTTTTTCAAATTTATAAAGAAAGCTCTCATATATACCAGTACATTTTTCTGAGTGGTGGGAGGTGATGGGTAGGTGAGGGTAAATACAAGTTCTCCTATACTATATATGAGTAACCTCCTAAGCTTTACTATGGTAGTACCTTACCACTTCTCTTATGATACAAATATACCTCTTTAAAATCAACTGACATTTAAAACATTTACCAAGCATTGGGCTCCTCTACCCACTTGGAAATACACTCTCAGTATTTCAAGATGTGATCCAGCATCATAGTTGAACTAAAAATGATTCTGCTTTCATAACATGATAGAGCAAGTTTAACAGTTGAGTCCACAGATACTTTCCCAAATGTTGGAACATTTCTGAATGCAATGGGAAGAAAAAATGCATTCATACAAATTCTGTAGTATATAATAAAAATAAATGTTTGGCATGGCTTTAGAAGGAAACTGCCTTTCCCACGAATGCATACCTAGTTCTAGGAAAAAAATAACCTTCGTAAATCCTAGTATCAATAAGACATCTTCATCAAACAAGTGTCAAAATTATTTTAAAGAGGTAACATATTTAGAGTCTATACACAATTTTTAAAATCCATCTGATTTTGGTATTCATATGCCAGAGAAGGTCCAAGATTGAGAGTTGGCATTTTGGGACTACCTGATCTCTCCCTCTCTTTCAAACAACTAGTTTGTTACTGATAACCAGTTGTGATAACCAGAAATGCTGGCATCCAATATTTGTAACATGAATACTTATATTAACAAAAACACTATAATAGTAATAATTTTTAGTGAATATTCATTGGGTATCTATCCAATATCATTGTCTCTCAATAACATCTGGAAGTTCTTTGAGAGAACCACCCATTTTCTACATGCTGAAGTCACAAGGTTTGGGTGGCACTGGCCTCTGGGGAGAGCTCTGATTTTCATACACCATCCTCTGTTCTTTTTTTATTTTTTTAATTTATTTATTTGACAGAGAGAGAGAGAGATCACAAGCAGGCAGAGAGAGAGAGAGGAAACAGGCTCCCTGCTGAGCAGAGAGCCCAATGTGGGACTCAATCCCAGGACCCTGAGATCATGACCTGGGCCAAAGGCAGAGGCTTAACCCACTGAGCCACCCTGGTTCCCCCATCCATCCTCTGTTCTACTTGTCTTCTTGCCCCAGTAAGCAGTAGCCCAGTTCTCTGCAATTGTCTCATGGTGACCTCCTGTCCACTTTGCTAACTGACTAAAGTTATTCTGAACAGAGTCAATCCCAGAGCTCGCTCCCCCAGAATGTTTTTGGTGTCTGGAAGAGAAACATTCTCACTGTAAACCAGAAATAGGCCAGCCCCTTCATTATTGTCTCCACCATGTTGAGATCATGAAGGGATCTAGATTTTTACATTAAACTGCTACTACAGAAGAACAGAGAGTAGGTTAAGTCCTAAGTCCTGGTCCACACTGCTCTAACTCTTGCCTGAATGCTTCTTAGTTGCATGAGCCAACCATTTCCCTGTATTGCTTATGACAGTTTAATTGAAGTTTTCTGTTGCGTGCAAATAAACAATCACAATGGCAATGACAATAGTTACCATGACTTAAGTATTTCCTAATTGAAAGGCATTGATTCCCCCAAATGCTTATTATTACCTCCATTTCATTGATAAAGAAACAGATTTGGAGAGGTTGAATGACCTGCTTAAGATCACACATCTTGGGGTGCCCGGGTGGCTCAGTTGGTTAAGCAACTGCCTTCGGCTCATGATCCTAGGTCATGATCCTAGAGTCCCGGAATCAAGTCTCACATCGGACTCCCTGCTCTGCGGGGAGTCTGTTTCTTCCTTTGACCTCTCCCCTCTCATGCTTTCTCTCTCTCATTCTCTCTCTCTCTCTCTCTGTCTCTCAAATAAAAAAATAATTTTTTTAGGAGAAAAGTATCATTTTTTTAAGAAAAAAAATCACACATCTCATAAACTGTCATAACTACAATTCAAATGCTATCTTTCTGATAATAAAAAGTCCACACTCTTTTAAACCTGATACTTTGGGTGTCCCAAATGACAGCATGATTATCAGGAAAAGCCATCCTGGGCTTGAATACTGGGTTCACCATTATTAGCTGGGTGACCTTGGACAAGTTACTTAAACTCATTGGGTCTCAATTTCTTCAAACATGAATTTGGGGAAATAATAGTCCCTAATTTATATGAGGATTAAAGAAGTTAATATATATGAAGTGCTTAGAAAAGTATATGTATAAGAGTAACCACTTAAAAATATCAGTGCTTATTATAATTACGAGTGTTAAAGTTAATTTGTATATCAGGGCCCACAAATGGAGGCCACTTCAGTGGTCCAGCCTGCATCACAAATCTATACCTAAATTTGCCTGCATTTATGGGAGACACTGGCTAAGGAAACCTAATTAATTACTCACAGTCCTAATGACAATCTTGCAACTCAGTGTTAGCTAGCTTATCTCACCCTAGAAAATAAGACCTGCTGGCCTTATACAGAAATCCCCAGCCTCCCAGCCAATAATGGCCAGTTCCTGAGTTGCCTCTCCTAAGGCTCTATAAAACTCACTCTTGCACAAAATCCCTCAGGGGATTTGTGCTTTACTGCATATGAGTCATTGTGCTCCCCCAATCCAGGGATTGTCTTCCCTTGAGTAAAGGACATCCGATTCATTATCAAATTGTTTTAGTTCTGCCATTTGACACCAGGCTTACATCTACTAGCTTTCCTGAAAATGTTTTCAGGTTAGGTTTCCTAACCAACAGAATAGTTTTTTTTTTTTTTTTTAAAGCATAGCATCACTGCCTAAAACCAGCTCTAAACAAGTTTCAGTTGGAGACATGGGTTTTTCACACAGCTCACATAAGAATGACTGCAGTCTTTCTGGTTTTGTCTTTTTATCCCACATGCATTTGACTTCATTGATTTTTCCTTCAACATATATTTATTGAAAGTTCAGCGGGTGTTAAGGAGTTTGGGAGCTGGAGGATGGAGTAGCAAACATAAAGCAGATAAGGTTTTAACTTTCAAGGGGCTTAATAGTCTTGTGGGGTACGGGAGATAGACACGTAAATACAGAAGCTCACACACAATAAATATATTTCAGACAAAAGTGCTACAAAAAGTGTCAAGCATACTGGGATACTATGCAGAAAAACAGAGGTTCACATCTAGTCCAGGAAGAAAGGGGAGGGTCCTCTGAGGATGAGACTTTTATCTAGAACTAGCTTTACCTGGAGAAGTGTTTAGGACAGAGACCACAGCATGGACAACAACCATGAAACAGAAAGCAACTTTATGCTTTCAGAGAACTCGAATATCCTCCTGGAGCTAAAGTAGAGTGAAGCAGGGGATATATAGTCAGGCACTTTGCTGGAGAGACTGCCACAGAACAGATCATCCTGCATTTTGTAAGCAATTTTAGAGATTTTTAAATTCCTCCCAGGTGTCGTAAGTAAGATAGAGGTGCGATTTCATTTTGTTTTCGAAAGAAGTCATTGTTCTGTAGAGGATAGATGGGAGAGGCACACAAGTAAATTTGTGAAGAATAATTAGGAAGATATATTTGTGGTCTTGAGAGCAGATTATTGCCTTCAATCATTTAAGAATTTGAGTTAATAAGAGATGGTGATGAACTAGATAAAACTGGTGGAATAGAGGTTACCGTGCCCACTCCAATCCCGACTGGACCAGCTGCTGTTTAAATTGGCTGCTAGGCTGACAGCTAATCCTTTCTACAGAGAAATTAGAAAAGCTGCTTGGAGGTTAGATGCTATTCTTACTATATTCATACCCCAAGCCAGTGACTGACGCTCTCCAAAGGACTGTCCCCCTAGACACAGAATATTTGTGCTTCCAAATCCCAGTCTCAGTCTCTGCTACTAGGGGAGCTGAAAAAAGACAGCTGGGCAGTTTTCAAAGGACAAAATATTTTGAAGATGATTCTCATTCTTCTAGCCAAAGCAACTTTTACTTTACTTGCACTAGTGGTCGAGCTGGAGATTATAGATGTGGTTATGGAGATTATAGACGTGAATTCAGTTTGGGCCTTTGTGTTTGAGACCCATATGAGCCAAGCAAGTAGAGATGTCAAATTGTTGCTTAGCTATAAAGGGAAAAGAAATAAAATTAGATTGTATGGATGTCATAAAACAAAAATGCAGCATGGGAACTGGGAGAAAGAATAGCATGAAAACAGGGTCAAGTCTCCCCTTAAAGATTTGAAATGATCAGTGAGCCATTTGCTAACAGAATCCTCTCCACTTTTCTGAGAGCCCTTTTCATGTTGAGGTTTGGGAAATATACTCTGTTTGTTTGTTTTGGTGAGGACACTCTTTCTGAAATGATACCAACTATTTTTGTAGCTTTCAGCTTTTTGTATTATGTATTGGTAAAAATTGTGTGAAAGACTTTTTTAAATTAAAAAAAAAAAAATTGTTTTTAATTTTTTTTCCCTAAGTAGTGCATCAGCTTTATCTGGGGTTGAGACTCACAGTAGAAATATTAGGGGTCATGTTTAAACCACTCATAGTTTACCTTTTTATCATCAAAGTACTCCTTTCCCCATCTCTACTTTGAATAGGATCTATAGAATGTAACCTTATTTCCAGCCAATAAGATGAAAGATTGCATTTTGTCCTGCTGGACTAATCTCCCTTTCTCTGATACTATCTTGTCACAAAAATGTCATATACACATCATGCAGGTTTGGGACTATCCCCTGACATTTTTTTTCCATTAGTTTAGCTAATGAGCTTCCATTTTCCCCTCATGCTTGTTTAAATTTCAGAATGTAAAATGTTTCCTAAACCCTGGGCCTGAGTTGTCTCTGCTGCAAGACACAGTCTATGCAAAAGAAAGATTTTTGCTCTTGTTTTGTGTTTGAATCTATAGTTCTTTCTTTGAAGGTGCATACAGTAAAGGAGTAGGGGAAGGATTTTCTTCCTAAATTAAATGTAGAGAACATCTCAACATGTGGATACAAAGTAGCAATCAGGCTAACTATATTACACTATTTCTACATACTACAGAATCAGGGGGTAACACTGTGTAAATCAAATAACTTGTGGGCCTAATCACACTGTACGCAATATAAGAAGTTATAAAAGATTAAAAGAAAAATTAGAATAACCTTAGGATAAGATACAAAATTTATTTATATATATCTTCAAGACTTTTAGCTCCTGGGGCGCCTGTGTGGCTCAGTGGGTTAAAGCCTCTGCCTTCGATCTCAGGGTCCTGGGATCAAGCCCCACATCAGGCTCGCTGCTCAGCAGGGAGCCTGCTTCCCTCTCTCTCTCTGCCTGCTTGTGATCTGTGTCTGTCAAATAAATAAATAAAATCTTTAAAAAAAAAAAAGACTTTTAGCTCCTGGAGCTCCCCAATATCACAGAGGTCTTGGGTGGGTGTAGAGATCTTTTTTTCCAAGATAATTAGTAACATATCAATAACAATGAAGAGCTATTTGGCTATATATAATAGAAACTGTTATGTAAAACTCTTCCTTAGTCATGGTACATTTTATATTTGAAAACGTAATTTAAATTCTTTATAGGGAACAGAGAAAAAGGCAGAACAATAGATAATAAGTCAGATGGGTAGGGATAAAGAAGAGAGTTGTTGAGGGGTCCCTTACCCTCCTATGTATTTGCAGCATTTGGACTGAAGTCATTGATCATTTGTCTTCTATTTTTCCTTTGTTTAATTACAGACAAGCCTATCTTCTCTGGCAGTACGTGTTTGTGTTTCCGGGGACAGGAAGCCCAGTAACATTGATACGGTTATCACCTTTGAAAATGATCTCAGTTGTTTGGGTGGAGAGGGGAAGAGCTAAGGAGATTTACAAGTATATGTTAGTAAAAACGGGGAAAAAAACAGAATGAAGGAGAATAATAATTGAGCAACAACAAGTAACAAAGAAAGAGAAGAACGAAGAGGAGGGAAAAGGGAAGGAAATTTTAAAAAGGAAGCTGGAGGCAAGGTGAAGGAAAGGAATAGAAGATCAGAGAGAAAGCTGAAAACATAGGCAAAGACAAGCTAATTGGTAGCTCTTTTGTCACGAGGATCTCTATCTGCTTCTTATCAAATTCATGTGTTGAGACATGGCATTGCATTTCTTACTACATCCTGTGCTACACCCATGGTGACCTCTTATTTCTGGTAATAAAAGTTATAATTTCAGCAAATGGATTTTATCCATTAACTCCATAGTCTGCTTGATATAACCTGAGATTAAGTGAAATTTAAAGTCCAAGTGCACTCAAAGGTGTAAGTGAAGTCTGTTGCTCTTAGGTCTAACTGAATACTAGCTCTCTGCAAAACCCCAAACACATAAAACCCTGGATCCACAGTTAGGACAACCCCCTGGGCTTCGGATGGGATGGTGGCCAGAGAGTTCAATGGTTTTTCTGTGGAGGCTCCTGATGCTTGCTGTTTGGGTTGATATTTTTACAACTGTGTATTTGAAAAGGGACGTTTTAATAATGCGGGATAAAGTCTACTTTCTTTGTCCTCTCCTTCCCTTCTTTCTTTCCTTTCTTCTCCCTCATTCTCTTCCTTTCATTTAGCACAACTATTCCATCAGAACATGCTCAGGCCACAGTTTGAGGATATAAGGATTAAAGCTTTACAATGGCAGTTTCTAGAACTGTAACTTCCCACCTATGTTATACATTCATAAGCAAAATGTGAAGCCCTGGGGGAAAGTGCAGTGAGCCATGATCTATGGCTTACAAGTGCTGTCGTTGGGAGAAGTTACACAGGACTCTTCACATAACTCGGCAGGTGATTTATTCCTATTTAGGGATTTCAGGAGGCACCATAGGCACATAAATTGAAATAAGCTGATGAATGGCTTCTATGCTTCAGCCCTGATCTCTCAAAAGGCACTGTGCATGCTCTAGGTATAGAATCCCTTCGAGCAGAAACCTCTGGAGAGCTAGGTGGGAAGTAACTGGGCAAACGGTCCAACAGCTACTTGGGAACCTTCACCTGGTACCTTCAGTATTTCCAGACTGAGTTTTCTCATTTGGAAAATGTAAAGAATAGCCAGAGTTTCATGAATCTCTGATGAGATGGCTATGAAATATTCACAACAGCCAAGTATCTTCTCCCAAGTTTAGGGCACTGAAGTAGTTTGTTTCAGGATAAGAGCAAACTTAGGAATCCCCCACTCATCACAGAAGCATTACACTGTTTCAATGACTTGTTAACAAGATGTTTGGCTATGTGTAACTTCACAGACTTCAATCCAACTTATCAGAAAATTGGTCACATAAGACTGTGGCTATACCTCTATGTCCTCTAGCTTTCAGTTTTCATTCAATAGGTGTTTCAGTGAGCACCACATATGTGTTGGACTAGGAATTTTAGGTGAGGAATGCTGGTATGAACACAAGAAAAACAAAATCATACCCTCAGGGAGCTTACATTCTAGAAGGAGTGACTGGTATTTAAAAAAAAAAAAAAAAAAAAAAAGACATACCGGTAAAAACTATACATGTTTAACAAGGCTAAGTACTCAGGAAAAAAATCCAGGGAGGGCTCTCCACACTATATTTGCACTGACACTGTACAGCTGCACAAACCACAGTCCCTAGCCTGAAATGAAGGTGCTCAGCTTAGTGATGGTGTGAGGCATACCAACAGATATGGTGCATGGGCCATAGGTGTCTTCACGGAAGGATGCCCAGGAGCTTGTGGGAGGGAAATGGAGAACATATTTACCCGACTGTGATGTGCATGATGTGGAGAAGAAAGAAAAAGTTTCACAGAAGGAGTGGGTGTTTATTTGGGATCTTGGGGAACGTACAGAATGTGCACAGATGGCCTAATTAGCCAGGGTGAAGAATTACAGGGGCAAATAATAACCCCATGATTGTAAGAATAAACTAAATATCCCTATTCCAGCACAAGTTGTGAAGGTATTTTGGCCAAGGAACAGTCAGGAAACTGAAAGAACAGAGCCCCATGTGGGCTTGACTGGATTGTGGGAGGACAGGCATGCAGAGCAAGGAAGGCAGGATCAGACCACACCAGTTCTTCTTCCCGGCTAAGCAACAGACTTGATTAGATGTGGCCCTTAGGTGACTGAGTGACTGGTTCAGATCTGTATTTTAGAAATGTCACTTGGTAACTATCACTTAGAGGGGGCTGATCTGGAGGGGCAGGACTGTAGGTGGAAAGGCCACTTGCTGAGTTTCAGCGCAAGTTTGGGAAGTGTATTGTTTGCTTCCCTAAACTTGGTTACTTACAGTGTGCCCACATGGTTCAAATGACTTGCCAACTACCCGCAGAGTAAGCTGACCTGTATCCAATTAATAGTGCTTTATTCAGTAGTGCTGATCGCAATCAAATAATGATATTTAAAATATTACTAATTGTTTATATTTTGTTGAGTGGGGAGATAATTGATTCTCCAAAGAGTTTCATCCTACACTAAATAAAGAAAAATAAGATGATAACTTCCCATCCAAGACTGTTTATAAAGAATTTTAATGATGTGAGGGAATTTCTATAGCATGTGAAATAAAATAAACATTTTAAAAATATTATTTACCATCTGTTTTTTCTATTTTATATGTATATATGTGTATTGTATTTTATATATATATATATAATCATATATATGAATATATATATATATATATACATATGAATAAAATGTTACAACATTTAATAGTGGCTATCCTTAGGTAATTGGATAATGGGTGGTTTTGGCTTTTTGTTTGTTTTCTTTTACATTCATCCATGTGGTTAACAAAATCTGTTCTAAACTATCAGTAAAACTACTTATTTGAAAAATTAAAATATAGGAGGTTTCATGTATTTTATCCTTCTCAATGGTGGAATCAAATTCAGGCCCAGCGTATTGTAATGCTTTTCACGTTATGCAAAAAATGATTAGGTTGTCAAAATATCAAAATGGTACTTTTTCCATTATAGAAATAAAGCAGTCTAATTCATTTCAAGATTCCTGTAGTGTTTCTGTTCATTAGGACTCTTTAGAAAGCGGCAATGACCCACTTTTTAAACAATGGCTTATGTAATCTGAAAGAGAAAAGATGCAACTGGTGTATGGATCTAAAGATGTGAAGAAAACACAACTTCAAAGAATCTCATGCCAGATTCAAACACTATTTGTATATTGTTTTATCTTAGTCTCTTCCTCTATGGTTCTCTTGTTCAGTTTGCTTTCTTCTTCATGCTGACGGCGTTGTCTTTTACTTCGTGATTCTTTCCATGATACAGGTTTAGCAATACCGATAGGTGGAAAAAAAAGAAAAAAATCAATCTCCCAGGATTTATGTTTCAATTCCAGGGAAGATTCATTGACCCTGTTTGGCTTACATGCTTTTCATTGGGCCAGTCATTATTACTCGGGCAGTGGGATGGGGGAAAATGATTGTCCAGGACTATATTTAAAGTTTGGAGAGGGGAAGATGCTATATTGAAGAGTATATCGTAAATCATTAAGTAGAAGATCTGCAATCCATTCTTTCCTTGTATTGGGTGCTGTCCCTCGTAGGGAAAGGGCATTGGGATTATTAACCTAAGTGGAAATGGAGTGGTTGTATGATCAAATCAGCAACTTTTCCTCTAAGGTAATTATACATAGTTATTAGGAATTTCTTATGTTAATTTAGGCCTACATGGAGCAAGAGAGGATGTGGAGAATGGCGTTTGAAGTCCCAGACTTTTCCCTGTTTTGTCTTTACCAGTTACTTGTACTCTCAGAAATTTTAATAAAGTTGATCCCGGGCAAGATCTCTAGTTTTTGCAAGTACGACTGACAACCTAATCCTTTGTGTTATGCCCTGCCAAAACAATATGGAATGGAAATGGGATATTTCCCTCAAGAAATAAATGGACATACACAACTACATTATTTTTATGAAATTTCTCTAAGTAACAGATATGTACCAAAAAAACTTATATAGAAGAACAGTAAATGTATTTTCTTTAATTAAGATCAATTTTAATAATAGGGCAAAGTAACAGATATATGATAAAAATGCCAATATGTTTCCTAGGAAAAACTTGCATTCCTAGTTTTCTGGGGAAAATGGTTTCCTGTTATAAACTGGCAAATTTTTGGGATTGAATTTCTTCAAACTGCAAGAGCTATCCTATACATTGCAATCTGGTAAAAACAAAACAGAACAACCCAAATATATAAATATGTATGTTTTTGGATTTACTTGCATTCATTCTTCCAATAGGACTTGGACAGTTGGAATTTTGACCTATAAATAAACTAAACAATAAATACGGCATGTCACAAAGGGCAGTGGGTTGGATATTTGGTAACTTCTGCTGAGAGTCAAAGGAAGAGAGGAACCAGGAGTTCGGTAATAAATAAGTCATAGCCCTGATTATTAGTAAATATTTTAGTTCTTCCCCATAACTATAAATGTGGTTTTGCTTTAAAGTTAAAAAAATCATCAAGGTCTAGCAAAGGAGTGTATGTATATTTGGTGATGATATAAAAATTGGTTATGAGGATTTCTTCCCTTAGTGAAACCATGTATCAAATTCTACCTGACTTCTGTCTTTAAATGAGCTTCAAGGAAACGTTGGTAATCATATTTGTTCTTAGAGAGCAACCACAGAAAGGTCAGATTATAGTTCAGAATACATTTTCCGCAGTAACAATATTAAAATGTCCTAACAACCCTAAATTGATTTTGTATTGCTTTTACGTTCACTTGATTTATACTCATTTGCATAATATAATAGTTACTAGTTTTTGTAATGTATTGTAACTTATACCTACATTGTATAGTTCTAATTATTCACAATTCTAGTTATTCATATTTTAACTTTTGTAGTCCTAACCTTTGGCTGGGTACAGTTCTAACCCTCCATAGTATATTTGTCTTTATCTTCTGATTTCTGTCCATCTTTCTTGTAGGATGGTGCTCTTTTAAAGACAAAACTCTAACAAGGAACTGTATTGTTTTACATTTTAACCAAGGATAGGATAACAGTCTTCCTCTGTTAATAATAATTCTCTTGTATGTGGGTTTTGATCAATAATATACCTAAAATACTAGCACAGTGCCCGGGATATAACAGACATTTAGGAAATATTAGTTTGTAATCCTAATGGTCTCCCACTTATACTGTCTTATTAGCTCTTCTTTAGCTTGCTTCTTCTATTCTCCCATCTTAATAGCTCTATATTCTTATAGATACTGATAACAGATTACTTTTTTATTAATAGCTTATGTTAACTAGGATATTGTATAGTACCCTCTTTGTTACAGAATCTACCAATTGATCCAACCTGGGCTTGGGACTACTGGTGTATTTTCCAGGCTTAATCTACTTAAAATAATTGACCAAAACATCCAAATCACGTCCCACTTCAAATAAAAAAAGTCATTGTCTTGCAACAGGTGAAAGGCACTGAACAATCTGGTCCCTGTATTGATTCTATGACCCCTACCCTGTCCCTTGTTTAGTTGGCTTCAATCAGGCCGGATTTTTCTAGGTGATCCCCTAAGCTCCTGCCTCAGAGCATTTGCACTGGGTTTTCCATATGTCTGCAATGCTCATATACAACATTTCCCCATAGCCACACACTACTCAACTTCTTCAAGCACTTGCTCAAATTATACCTGCTTAGGAATGCCATCTTCATCACTCTGTTTAAAATTTCACCTTGCCCCATATCTTTGCATTCCTATATTTTTTGTAATTTGTTCCTGTAGCCAGTGTAAATCATTTGCTTATTCTATTTATTACTCCTAAGTAAAATATAATGTATTTATTTATCATAATTATTTCTGAAATTTAAGCTCTATGGGGACAGGAGTTTGTCTATTTTGAGCACAACTAAATCCTTGCTGTTCACATCATTGCAAGTACTTAATAATCATATTTTGAATGAATGAATAAATTAACCCAAATTAGTCTTATTCTCACAATTTTTATAATTTAAGCTTTGATTAAATGAAGCTTTTGGGTTGTCATATATCTCTAGTGTTAATAAGGTTGAGGTTGCTCTTGGTGTTACTCAAATAGCTCAGAATTCCTTCAAAAGCTGTTTCAGTAGAAACTCCTTCCCACCCTATGTGTTCTCACAATTTAAAGTTAATAATTCAAATATTTGTAACTCATTTATCATCCTTGACACAGGTAAACATACTAGCTATTTTGTGGTCTCTACTTTTATTAAGGTCGAACATGCTTATATGTAGCCTATTCTTGCATTTAATCATGTGTTTTTAAAAAGCAACAGACAAAAATGTATTTCATTAGAGACAATATTATTTTAGTATATAAAGAAACATGGACTTTGAGGTCCAGCAAACTTGGATATTTACACAAATCCTGACATTTACTAGCTATTTGGTCTTAAATGTTCTAAATTCCAGTTTTCTCATCTTAAAATAGGAATAAAACAGGACTTTGGTCACGTTACCCTGGGATGCTGAGCCAGGTACTGCAACAGAACACTCCGTGTGACACACCCCAACACTCTAATGCTTTGTAGATTTCATTCACAGGCATGAAGAGGTACTTCCTGACCTAGCTGGGCAGAATGGAGTGAACAGGTCCATATCCCCTTTGGCATACCCATCAAAACTGAATTTGTTATCTCTACTCAGTCAGATAGAAGTCATTTAGGAGTTTTTACAAAGTATCCCTTGTTAATTCGTCGTGTCTAATAGTCCTTGCACTCAACAGGTTAGAGTTTAGTGCAAGATCAGCCAACTTTTTCTGCACTGGAGCAGTCAGTAAATATTTTAGGCTTCTTGAACAATATAGCCTCTGTCACAACCACTCAACCCTACTGGTATAGCGCAAGAGCCGCTTTAGACAATATGTACATGAACGCGTGTTACTGAGTTCCAATACAATTCCACTTACAGATACAGGCAGCGGGCCAAGTTTGGTTTGCTGGTGGTAATTTGTTGACCCTTAGTCTAGTGATTTTACTGTTCTTTTGCAAAATTATTTCTTAAACAAAGAAAAAAAAAAGATACTCCTTCACAATGCCTCATAAGAGATTTGAATCTTTAACAGTTAGTTTATGCATGGATTTTTATTTATTTGACAGAGAGAGATCACAAGTAGGCAGAGAGGTTGGGAGAGAGAGAGGGGGAAGCAGGTTCCCTGCTGAGCAGAGAGCCAGATGCGGGGCTTGATTCCAGGACCCTGAGATCATGACCTGAGCTAAGACTGCGGCTTAACCACTGAGCCAGCCAAGCACCCCTATACATGATTTTTGATCAAAATTATAACTTTCTCTTGGAGCGCCTGGGTGACTTAGTTGGTTAAGCGTAGGACTCTTGATTTCAGCTCAGGTCATGATCTCAGGGTTGTGAGATCAAGCCCCCACATTAAGTTCCGTGCTCAGTGAAGAATCTGCTTGAGATTCTTCCTCTCTCTCCTCTGCCCTTCTCCCCACCTCTCTTTCTCAAATAAAAAAATAAGTAAATCTTTAAAAAGTATATCACTTTTTCCTACAATTCCTTTAAGATTGATTAAAATACTTCGAAGTTTTTCAAATTATTTGCCACAAAATATTTTAAATATTATCTTGTGCATTTATCTTTCCTAAAATTAATAGCTTAAAAATACATTTGTATATACTTTCTGTATATTAGAGGTCATGGAGGTCACTGATTCTTGTGCAGTGATATGGCCAAGGCTTTCTTGTGACCAGTTCCTGTTTGTGGTTGTAACCAAGGTTAGTACATCCACCTTCTTTGCTATAAAACTTAAGAGAGTTTAAAGCTATTGGACTAGACCAAATAAATCCTCTTATAGAAACTTAACATTTACGTCTAGGTCAGAATGCTATGTATCGTTATGGTCATTATTGAGGTTCATATTATTTAAATATGGTCTTATTTTTTAGTCACCAGTCTTCTAAGGGAAAGACATAGAAAGATTCTGTGACTGCCAGGACATTTCACATATCCACTTACATTCCTTTCAAGGTATAACCATATAAGGAATAGTTAAAATATATCTAACAAGATATGGCCTTGAAATGGCTTTGTGAAACAGTATGGCATACCAAAATTTAACTGTGGCATCAACTTCTAAGTGCCCAATCATTCATATAACCAAAGAGATATCATGTAAACACCACAACTATTTACAAGTATCAGAGAGTACTATATGACCTACAAGGTTCTGATGGGCATCATTTCCCCTATCATAGTTCTCCGTCTTACCTATCTCATTATTCCAGGATAGGTCAGGTTCCCTCCTCTGAGACCCACATTCTAAATAAATTTGAAGAAACTTAAAGTAGCAAACTCAACTATTAACATAGCACCTCACAATTCAGAAAGTGATGGTTTGCTTCATTTCTTCATATATACCTTATTCAAATGCCAACTTCTTAGGAAGCTCTTCCCTGTCAGTCCTACATAAAGGGTCCTCTCTTGTTTCCCCATAATGCCTCATACTCCTTTTTTTCCCTGTTTTATTTTATTGAAAGAAATTATCTCTATGTGATAGTACATTATGTGTTTATTTACTTGTTTAGTATGCATCTTCCTCATATAATTCCATAAGAGCAGCATGGTTATGTAGCAAGTGTTCAATAAATATTTGTATAATGAATAACTAGACAAGCATACATTAGTGCTCCAAATTAGAAATAAGGAAAGTGAGGGGCATCTGGATGGATCAGTCAGTTAAGCAACTGACTCTTGGTTTAGGCTCAGGTCATGATCTCAAGGTTGTAAAACCCAGCCCTGCTTTGGGTTCCTACTCAGTGTGGTGTCTCCTTGAAATTCTGTCTCCCTCCCCTTCTCCTCTTCCCTATCTCCCATGTGTAGGGACTCTTTCTCTCTCAAATAAATAAACAAATAAAATCTTAAAAAAAAAAAAAAAGAAAGAAAGAAGGAAGGTGAGACTCTTGAAGTTTAAGTGAAGTGGTCAAGACCATATAACTCATTATGAAGGTTTTCAGACTTATACTTCTTAAATACTCCCACTGCATTATGTTATCTTCTCTTTCCCAATGTAAGATGGGGCAGAGGCAGATATATAGAGACTAGGTAGTTGGTAAGAGAATGTTAGAGCCATGACTCATCTCTCGGAGGCTAGGGATAGTGTGATGAGTAAAGGAGAAAAATGGGCTCATCTCTTGAGCAGAGGAAAGCTTACTGTCACCAGAAGCTCATGTACTCTTAACTCTCACACTTGATTTTAATTTTCTCCAATAAATGTCGCTTCATTTCCTAACTAAAGTGATACACATTGATAACTGTGACCAAAGAAGAGGGCAAAGACTTAAATGCCATAAATCTATATTCTGAATGTAAGTTTACACAGATTTAAAGGGATGCTACTATAAAACAGATTCCCTAAGAAATACAATGTACCACATTCTGATAGATTTAAAAAAAAAATCTCAAGATGAAAGAGGTCATGAAGCAAACTTTATTCTTTTTATGTAACCTAGTATGCATCTGTTTGGTTTCACTAAAATCTATATTTTAAATATAGACCCTTGGTCATACCTTCTTAGAGTATAGAACAGTGGTTAAGAAGATGGCTTTGGAGTCAGAGGGTGTAGGTCCACAACTCACAAGCTCACAGATATTGGGGAGAAAGCACCATTCTAAGTTGATATCTTCAAGTATAAAATTGGAATAAAGAATCTACCATGTAAGACTGTTGTGAAGATAACACAACTTCACATATCTAATAAATATGGTATATGGAACAACCTCGGTCCTTACTAAAAGTTAGATATTTGTATCCAAGGAATCGAATATATACTTAAATGTTGAAATAACTAAATTAAAACTAAATTAACCACAATAAAACTCTACAGAGATTGTTGATCTTTTAAACACTTTCATTGTCACCTGGGAAAAATGAAGAGTGCTTATATTTGGGGAAGAATTGGTAGGGATGGAATTATGAGCCAGGAATTCAAATTAATGCAGAAATAAAAGAATTTATAGTGCCCCTATGTTTGTATTCTCTTGATTTATCATTTATTGAGAATCAGAAATGATTTTAATTTGCCCTCCATAACTCATGATTTCAATATTCTTTTTAGGCATTTGACACTACAAGTTGCTTAATAGAATAAAAATATGGACCCTGCCCAGGGAGCATGATCTACATTTCAAAGTAAAAGAAGATTAAAAAAAAGTTACTTGGTAAGAGTATAGGGAGGAAATTTAACAGTGCATATCACACAACCTCATAAAATACCTCTGAGTCAGAGAACATTCAGGCAGTGTAAAACTCTGATATAAAGTATTTTGCAATTCCAATTTCAGATGTTCTGCCAGTGAAATGAAATCCTCCATGGGCACAGTGACGTACAGCGCATATCTCTTACTATCCTGTGGACTATTGGGAATATAAGGGTCCATTTACTCAAAAACACTTCTTGAATAAGGTATGTCAGGCATTCTGCTAGCCACAAGGGCAGACACGAAGACTAGGACACAGTCTTTCATATATAGCTGAACATACTAGGTGGAGAAAAATATATTTTCATGTATAGTAGATTTCTCTTTTCATGCTCAAAATCTATGATCAAGTCCTCCCAGGACTTCTTGTTGTTTTTGCAATTCCATACATGACACATGTTCTTTTTTGCCTCTGAGTCTTTGTTCATGCTTTTGTTCTGCCTGAAAATCTCCTCTCCATCTCTACTGGTTTTGTTCCTCTGGTGGATCCTGCTTAGTTTCAAGGATTATGATGACATATCACTCCATCATATGAGCCTTTCCCTACCTGATCATGGGTTATTTCAGCGGCTAAGGTTATTTAGAACAATCTATACTTTCTTTAGAACAATGTTTATCACATTTTTATTGAAAATTGCAGGTTTTTATCTCCCCTAGTAGTTTCTATTCCCCATGAAGACAAGAACTGTATATGCTATCATTCAGCACAAGACAATGCACTTAGTATGTATCTATTGAATGAATGAAAAAATGAATGCCAACTGACATTTTGGGTTAAATGTTGAAAGACCAGTAAGATAAAAGTTTATTTTGGGGAAAGACTATAATAATTAATTTTTGGAGTTCATATTGAGTATTGACACTTTTACATAGGTCTTTTAGGCATGAATAAGAGTTTATCAGGCAGGGTAAAGAGAAGGATATTTATGGATAGAAAGAAAGCATTTGTAAGGACTAAAGGGTCCTTTCCAAGTGTGAGTTGGAAAAGTTCCTTGTAGAGAACAACAATTTGTGAAGACAGATTATAAAGGGCTTAATAGAATATGCAAAGGCATTGAATCAAGACAGATGAAACATCATAGTATCGCAGAAGTTCTATATTAGTTAATGGGTGATTCAGAAAGAAGATGACATTTAAGTTAAATAAAATTTGGACAGGCTTCATTGCTGCAGGATTTCTCAGAGCTATTTGCTATATCAGTATACTACACAATGTAATTTATTATGAAGGTATAGTATATAGAGAGCCTTTTTAATATGTTTGTTTATAGAGCACTCCTCTTTTCCATGGAGCATTATGAATGGTTTGTATACAAAGAATACATGTTGAGAATCAGCAGTGTAGTAGAATGATTCTTAACCAGGGTTGCATTTCTTTTTACATCAGAGGATATTTGACAATGTCTGGAAGTATTCTGAGTTGTCATAACTCTGTAGGTCAGGAGAGCTACTGATTTCTAGTGAGTAGAGGTAAGGCATGCTGCTAAACATCCTACAATGCTCAAGACAGCCTCCCAAAAAAGAATTACCCAACCCAAAGTATCAGGAGTCCCAAGTTGAGAAAACTTAGTGTGGTAGAAAGGGAAACAGTTGGACTTGAAGTCTCTATTTTGCGGCTTAATAACTGTTGGCTCTTAAGCAAATTATTTATTTGACTAGGTCTCATATTTTTTACTGAAAAACAAAAATGAATTCATTTAATTTGGATAAAGGTTATTTTAAGAAAGATACTGTATATGAAATTATATGGTAGAATATCTGTCTCAAACCAGTCACTGCTTCTGTTAACAGACTATACTCCATGGACTCACCAGTGGGATGTGCCTCAAGAGGTTCAAACTTAGAAACCTATGCCAATAGCCACAGTTAGAATCTTAAGAAGGGCAGATGATCCAAAAAAGGTCACTAGTGCCTTTCCAAAGATTCCAAACTTGATAGAAAATAAAACTCTTGTTTCTTATGAAGACACTGTGATACAGTTATATTTGACATGCCTAAAGCTCTTTTACAGTAAGAGAACTTGAAGCTGGCATTGAGAGAAAAGCATGGAAAGTTTGAAGGTGGCATTGAGAGATATAGATGGAAAGACTGAATTTAAGCTCTGTATCCAATCATCTCTGAAGTCAGTCATCTGAAGTAACAAATATATATCTTTGTTATAAAGATATATATATCTTTATATTGATATAAAGCCAATATATCTTCTATTTTCTTTAGCTAGCTCATTGGGTTTCTGTCACTCTCAAGCAAAAGAGTCCTAACTAACACAGATACAATTATTGTTTATTCCATAGGAAATGGAGAGCTCTTATGTTTTCTAACATACATTATCATGAGGTTATTCTAAGTAAGTGTCTTGATCCCATAATAAATAGATTGCTCTAAGAAAAAATATTAAAATGTTTCACAGAAAATTATGCACAACATATTATTGAGTTAAAACACTAGGCTTCCCAAACCCCAATTTAGTTGTTGAATTGCATCCATTATATATTAATTTTTGAAGACTAGTTGATCTCAAATTTGTAGTAATAAAATATTTTATTCTGCATCTTATTTTAAAAATTTTATTTTCTAATATTTGTTATTTATGGTCACTAGAACTTGGGTAACTTATACTGACTTTCCCCTAAAAAATATTGAAAAGCAAAAAAAAAAAGAATATCATATAAATAATTAAAAACATCATGACTTTGATTGAAATTGAAATATATTCTGAAGATTGAGTAATGAAATCATTTTAAGTTATATTTAGCAAATTTTGTTTATTAGGTACATGCCCACTATATGCCAGTTACTATAGTAAAAACCTAGTTACATTTATATTAATGGTGAAAACAAATACTAAGTAAATAGAATCTTTGTATTTTGTGCAATGAGGTGATAAGAAATTGTGACACAAATTAAGTGTGGAAGAGGTCAGGGAATTCTTCTCTGAAGAAGGAATATTTAAATTAATATCTGAAACTAGGAAAGAAGTTAGGCAGGTAGGATTGCTGGAAGAGCATTCCAAGAAGTTTGAATTTTTGGTATAAAGGTCTTTAAGAAATTAGTTTGTTGCAGTGAAGAAATAAAAAAAAAAAAAAGGATGAGATAGATAGAAAATGTATGTAAGATCTGGATTTAAAAAAATAGATAAATTTAAAAATTTGTGCCAGTCTTATCATTGAGTGGTATTCACACAAGTCAGCTAAAAGAAGAAAAATAAATAAGCAAGCAAAAAACTCAGCATTCTCAAAATGATGTAAGTAGGACCCAGAACATGGTATTCAAAATATCCAGAATACAAATCAAAATTATTCTATACACAAAGATATATAACATAATATATATTAAATATGTTCATATTACATTGATTTATCATAATAAAAAGACAACAGATACCAATTAATTTTGAGATATTCAGGTATCGGTATTAGGTGACACAGACTGTAAATAGCCATAATAATGAAGCCCCAGGAAGTAAAATAAATACTTTTCAAATGAATTGAACAATACTAAATCTTGGCACAGAAACAGAAATAAAGAAGTAAATGGTAGTTTTTGAACTAAAAATAATGTTTTGGACTTCATAGAAGTATGGGAATTACACAGGAAAACGTGAGTGAACTTGAAGATTAAGCAAATAGAAATAATGCAGTCTGAAAAACAGGGAGAAAAAAGATTGAGGGAACAAAATGAACATAGAGATATATAGGGCAAAACCAAAAGTTTAATATTTGTGTTATTGTAGCATCAGAAGAAAAGAAGCATGTGGTACAGAACAAAAATATTTAAACATACTGGCTGAATACTTTCAAGTGAGAGTGATGAATTTACAAATTCCAAAGCTCAGAGAATTTCAAATAGGGTTAAATAAAAGAAATCCATGCCAGGATATACTGCAATCAAAACACTGAGAAATAAAAACAGAACACTCTTAGAGTAACTACTAAAAAAACACACCAATAGTAAAAACCTCAGTAAAAACATAGATCATACAAATAATGAAGATCATACAAATAATGAAACCAGATGATTCAAAGAAGGAAAGAAATAAAAGAGAATTGCAGTTAAAAAAAAAAAAGTAAACTTCTAACATATCAATAACCATATCAAATGTATATTATGTAGTCATACCAATTAAAAAAAAAAACTGCTGGGGTGCCTGAGGGGCTCACTCAGTTAAGCGTCTGACTTTTGGTTTCACCTCAGGTCATGATCTCATGCGTTGTGAGACTGAGCCCCATGTTGGGCTTCACACTCAGGGTGTGGATTCTCTTCCTCTCTCTCACGCGCTGCCCCTCCCCCCCACTTGTGCATATGTACTTTCTCTCTCCTTATCCCTCTCAAATAAGAAAATCTTGATAAAAAACCCACCACACTGCCAAAATACATTTTTAAGACGGTAAACTGACTGACCATTATTAAAGTTATTATTTTTTTCTCTAAGACATACAGTGGTGAGAGAAGGAAAATGTGAGCCATTGGTTTGGGAATTTATTTCCAAATCATAGATTTGTATCTGAAATCTACAAAAAGGAATTGTATCTAAAATATACTAAAAACTCTAAAAGCTCAACAATAAGAGACAACCCAACAGAAAAAAATATGGGCAAAACATTTGAACAATATATCAATGAAGATATACAGATGGCTAATAGGCATGTTAGAAAATGTTCTACTTCCTAGGGGAATGCAAATTAAAATATCCTGAGATATTACTATACACTTTCTAGAAAGAAACAACTACAACACCAAAACTTTGACATTACAATTTATTGGTGAGGATGTGCAGCAATTAGAAAGCTCAAACATTGCTTGTGAGAATGCCAAATGATAGCATCACTCTGGAAAACAGGTTGGCAGATACATATTTGCCATATGAATTTGTGATGTCATTCTTGGATATTCACCCTAGAGAAATGAAAGCCTACATTCACACAAAACTTGAACTGATGTTTAGAGCAGATATATGTATAATCAAGCATAAATAAATAATAAGTAATTAATTATAATAATAATAAAATCCCCAAACTGAATTTAAATGTCTACCATATGAAGGGATAAATAAACTGTGGTACTTTTACATATGAATGAAATACTACCCACCAACAAAAAGGGATGAACTATAGTCAAACATATCAACTTGTATGACTCTCAAGGGTATTACACTGAGTAAAAGAAGCCATTCTCACAAATTGTGTAATATACGATTCCTCTATACCACATTCTGAAAATGCCAGACTGTAGGGTCAGAGAACAGATCAGTGGTTGCTTGTGGTTCGGCATAGGGGAGAACACTACTGCAAAGTAGTACCGGGTGAGGTGATGGAATAGTGCTATATCCCAGCCATGCTGGTAATTACATGGATCTAACCATATGTTTGAATAGAGTTGGTAAACAAACAAAAAATGAGTTTTACTGAAAACAAATTAAAAAAAAAAAAAGAAAGAATATGAAAAAAATTGTACAGTTATGTTTGTTGGAAGATCATACAAAGGCAGAAATTATGTTAGAAAATATTAATTTAAAAGAAAATTGAAGTATTTTGTGATAAATGCAAAAAAGTGAAAGTGGATTACATACTTCAGGGGTAATTTTACAATGAACATGACTATAAAGGTTTTAATTAACCTGACTTTATGAAGAGCTCTTGCTGATTTTTTTTAAATTGATACTCATAAAAAGATGTGTAAAGCCATTTAAAGCAGTTCTCAGGCAAATGAAATACAAATGGCTAATATGATATGAAAACATTATTTTGCTTAGCAAATACAAACTTAAGAAGCATAAGAAAATACATATGTCTAACAAAATGAGAGAGAGGCAGATGTGTGCAAGTGCACATATTGTGTGTGTGTGTGGTGTGTGTGTTTGTGTGTGTAGGAAACTGCACTTGCATGTGGACATGGGCAACTAGGCTACCGAAAAAGAGACATTCAACTATGCTGTCAGTGAACATATTAAATTGCTACACTATTTCTTGGAATAATTATGATTAGACTTAAAATTTTTCCAAAAAGTAGAATTCTACTTATATATAATCCTTATAATTATATTTACTTACATGTACATCTGTCTATATCTATGTATAATTATCGATGCCTGAACAGTGCCTTACCACCTATCGGATACTCAGTAAATATTTGTTAAAAATATAAATGAACAATTGTAAACAAACAAATAAAAAACCTCCCCAAAAAACAGTTAACAAAATGCAGAATACACACAAACATACAGGCAATTTTTATGACTACTAGAGTTTCAGAGAATAGAACTCCTATACTATTTGGGGGCTGAAAATAGGCAAAACCTATCTAAATATATAAATAAGCGTATTTTTAGTCTGATTATTAAATTCTACAGTACTATTCACAAGTCAAGAAAAATTGGAAAAACTACCAGCATAATTTTACATTCACAAATTAATGAGAAAATTAAATGAAAAGGCATTTGATAAAGTACAGCAGCCACTTAAAATAAATACTCCAAAGAAAGCAAAAATAGACAACCATTAAAACTGACAGCAAATATAATTATAAATGTCAAACCACTAAAAACATTTCCAGTAATATGTGGAGGTGGACAGGGATAGTGGCTAGCTCCTCTTTTTTTTAAATCAGCAATGTTTTGGAGGATCTCATGAATTTAACAAGAAAATGAAATAACATCAGAAAAGGAGAAATAATACCCTATTTATGTTAGTGATAGTAGAAACTACGGAAAAGCAATTAAAACTGATTCACTTTCTACCTTGGCTGCACACAAGGTAAATACATTAAAAAATAAAAGCCTACCTCTTTTATAGCCTAGCAATAGTTACTTGGAAAAGCATATAGAAATTAAAAAAAAAGAAATCTATCTACAACTGTAAAGAAACTAGAAATTTCTTATGGATGAATTTTATAAGAATGGTCCAGCAGAAACGGTAAAGAAAATTCTACTCATAGTTTTGAAGAACATAAATAAGATTTAAACAGATGGAAAGTGATACTATGCACTTAATCAGAGGTTTATTTCCCCACAATTTTCTATACATTTAAAATAATTATGAATGCAACCACTGGTAACATATTTGTTGTTGACGCCATTGGTTTTTGTTGTTGTGGTGAGGGGATGGAGATTAAGATAACTTTTAAGTTTATAAAAAAGAATAAGTTCATTAGGGACGCCTGGGTGGCTCAGTTGGTTAAGCAGCTGCCTTCGGCTCGGGTCATGATCCCAGCGTCCTGGGATCGAGTCCCACATC
>NW_019154102.1:26765294-26931990 GCF_002288905.1 Enhydra lutris kenyoni
GTCAGCAGGGAGCCTGCTTCTCCCTCTGCCTCTGCCTGCCATTCTGTCTGCCTGTGCTTGCTCTCTCTCCCTCTCTCTCTCTCTGACAAATAAATAAAATCTTTAAAAAAAAAAAAAAAAAGAATAAGTTCATTAAAAAAAAAAAAAAACAAGAACAAAAAGAAAGAAGAGATGAACTTCACCAGGTATTAGAAAGCTTACACATTTACTACAATAACATATATATGGAAATTTTAAAAAATGCTCAATGGAACAGCATAGGAAATTCATAAAAATAAAATTCCAATGCATATGAGGATCTAAGTTAGGAAAGTTGTGTTATCCCAACTCAACAGATAATTAATGGCTTTTAAACTAATTATTGTCATTGAGAAATTTAGGTAGCTATCTAGGAAAATTTAGATCTAGCCTATATCCCATATAACAACAAATTCCAATTATCCCTCTAGTACTAGGTTTAGACTCTTCAGTGAGAGAGACCTTAACCCCAGGAACTTCAACTCTTGCCTTCATAAATATTCCTACAGAGAGCTTAATAACACTGAAGTGTCAGAGAATGCATTAATTTTAGAAATGGTAATATTTACATGTTTCTTTTTAAAATTTTAACTTATCTGAAAGCATATATATATAATCTATCATTAAGGGATAATCAAGACTTGAAACCCAAAACTATGGGGAAAAAATGGAGATATATCTGCATATAGAAATAATATAAAACAGTTTGTAGAAATACCATAAACAAGTTAAAGGTATAAATAAGAGATGTGGAAAAACTTATTTCCACCAGCAAGCAAAGAATTAGTAACTGCAAAATATTCAAAAATACATAAAAAAATATTTAGACTCACAAGCACCCAGGAATATGCTATGTGAATTAAAATTATTTCACTATAGTGATACATCATTTTAAGTTTATCACTGAAAAAAAATTTCAAAGGCCAACAACAAAACCTTTACTGGTGAAAATATAAGTTGGTATAGTGCAAGTAAAATCAAGTGGTAAAAACCCATAAAATTTAGAAATATATATCTTTTTTGACAAGATAGTTCCAATCTAAGTATTCTATTTCTTAGAAATAACAACTATATTTAATGATGTAAGTGGAATGATGTTCGTTGCAGTATTTATTACAGTATAATGGTAAGAGGTTTGAAACAAACTGAATTCCCATCAGTAATAGGATGGCTAATGACCTTGTATAATGGAATATTAAAAGACAAATAGAAGTAAATCAAATGATTTAGACACATTTCCATGAGATCTATTTGAATAATAAAAGCAAGGTGCAAAAATATGCTTTTGTGAAAGACAAACCTTTATACATTTATTTATGTGTATGAATGTATACACACACACAAACACACACGCACACAGAAAAATATAGAGTTACTCATATTCAGTCATAAACTCAGCCTACTTGGTGGTTACCGTGTGCAATGAGGAAGGCAGGAACCAAGAAAATTAGAAACAAAAAGAAGATCATAGTAACAAAAAACAGTAAGAGGAAGGAAAATAATATGAAGAATGTGTATATAGGACAATAGAATTCCTTCATGAATGTGTATTTTGTAAAAATGCATTTAAAATGAAATAATGATCATTATGAAATATACTTAGGAACAGTGGATATTTTTCTCTACATTTCCTGAATATCCTCCTTGCTTCATTTTGTGCGGTTTTATTAATGGGCTCATCCTTATTACATGTGTGAAATATGTGACCATGTAAATTAAAATGAGAATTGAAGGATCAAGGTACATAAGCATGTCCTAATTCCTAGTCAATCACATGAACATTAATCGGTAATGAGGGAGGATTCTATTATTACAGAACAACTTTCCTTTCCTCTGTTCAGCATTAATGAGAAGCTGCTCACTCTCCTCTTGATGCTGAGCCTGACCTTCCATTTTATGGAATAACAGTTTAAAGTTATTTGTTTAGTTCCCCTTACCAATGTTTGAATAACAATTAGATTTTAGGAGTGAAGTCATATTACTGATTTGATGTACAATTCACCAGATGGCCAGAGGAAAATGTGTTAGTTTCCTACATTTGATTACAATGAAGAATAAATTCTAATCTCCCTCAGTGACCTAACACACTAAAGACAGATTACTCTGGCAATTATTAAGCGATCTGCAGTAGCCATGGATCATTTTGTGAACACCAGGAATTGCAATTAATTTTATGCATGGCCCACCTTAGTTAAAATACTCGCTATCCCAGGAAATTGCTTGGAACAGAGTTGTGATCAGAAGGTATCATTGTAAGTAAACGAATGAATGAATGAATGAAGAAAAGTTCTCCTTATTCCAGGTGTGTACACTGGAAGAGAAACCAGGTTTGTCCTTGCCTCATAGAGCTTAGTTTAATGTGAATTATTGGTCTAAATAGAACAATTCAAGGATCCCTTAAGCCTCACAATTCCATCCTCCAAACCAAGATTTTATAGCAACCGAGATTGGAAACTCCAAGGAATTAAGGAGAATAAGAAAGAAGAGTGACTTTTGTTGCACCTTAGTGCACACCATTACAAGTGTCTTTTCAGAGTAAGTTGATTGATAGAGAAACAAAGAACATAAACACTAGGAGCCTAATTGCAAGAACTTCAGCAAGGAAACTAATTGGTAATATTAAACAAATCAAAACAAGTAGACAGAGTTAATTTTACACATATTTCCTTATTAATCCTAATCCCTCCTAATTTGGGTATCCTTTCTTATAAATGAGTATGATAATAGTCCACATGTCAAGGTTGCTACAAGGATTGAGATAATTTCTGTGATAAAATATAGCTCCCGGTACATAGTAAGTTCCCAAGATATTGTACCTATGTACATAAATGCCAAATAACTAAATAAGATCAATCTAAAACTGGGACAACTGGGTGGTTCAGTCAGTTTAGTATCAGCTCAGGTCATGATCCCCGGGTCTTGGAATCCAGCCCTGCGTTGGATGCCATGCTCAGCAGGGAGTCTACTTGTCCCTTTCCCTCTGCCTCGCCCCTCTGCTTATGCTCTCCCTCTCTCAAATAAATAAATAAATAAAATTAAAAATAAAGTTAAAAAAAAAAGACCAATCTAAAACTAATTACCATTCAGTTAAATCATTCAGTTGGTAAAATAATATTTTTGGTAAAATTGTTACAACAAAATAAGTTTAGGAAATAACTTCATTTCTTAATATATCTCATTTGAATTGTTTTGAGTCTTCTTTTTTTTTTTTTAATTGTTCTGATTCTCAGGGCATCTGGATGGCTCAGTCCTTAAGCATCTGCCTTCAACTCATGGGATCCAGCCCCACATTGGGCTCCCTGCTCAGCAGGAAGCCTGCTTCTCCCTCTCCCACTCCCCCTGCTTCTGTTTTCTCTCTCGCTGTGTGTATGTCTCTCTCTGTCAAATTAATAAATAAAGTCTTTAAAAACCAGGTGTTCTGATTCTTAAAAGAAAAAAAGAGAGAGAGAAGGAGAATAACTAGTAAGCAAAAGCCACTTATGATCTAAATTGCTCATCATTTGTTTAGGAGTACAAGGCTTAGAAATCTGATCATTTTTCCTGCCCTGCATAAGGGCAAGAAAATTCCTTGAGGTTTATAGGCAAGCCTGTAACATAAGTAGAGAAAAAGGCAAATAAATATAGTTTTATTTATATGTCTTGCTAGCTAGATGATGGTAAATGATAGATAATTGAAAACCATTTAAAGGGCAAAAAGAATCTTTAGCTTAGTTGGTTAGAAATAAGAACAAGGGTCAATTTTGTTTTGAGAAATCTATTACAATCAATCAGTAGCACAAGATATCCACTGGTTTGCAGTGTCTTAGCATTCTGTTATCACTTCAGCACACACAGTCACGTAAACATGTACAGTGACAGCAGGGCTAACAGACCAGCCTAGGTGCAAATTTCCACTTGAAATCATGATAAAACCAAAACTTGAAAACCAATCTTAACATTAGGACTGATTGTGGAGTTTTACACTTATCATTCAAACTTTTCATGTGTCATCTTCTCTACCTGCAAAATGTGTCACCTTCTCTACCTGTATATGCTATAGTTTAGGTAATATTATTTCCATGAAGGTCAAATTAATTAACAAATTTGAGGGTTTTTTTTTTTTGAAAGAGTATAATGTGCCATTCAATTTTCATAATTATGAAACACTGATCCTTCATAATTTACCATGTTTTCCTCCTCTCAGTCTGTACAGGTTAAGCATCCTTTGTTGTCAGTGACTTAAAATAATATTTAGATGTTGTGCTTTATGATGTGTGTTACATGGTTATGAACTAGAATTCGATTTTGTATTGCCTGAGATAGTATATGGAGGCATTGCATTTGTATTCTTTTTTCTAACTTCAAGATGTTTAGGTTGAATTTACTTTTGTTTAGATAGTGGAAGCGAAGGCTAATTTCAAGTTTTTAAAGAAGAAAAACAAAATGAAAACTAAGAGCATCCTTTTACAAAAAAGTTGTCATTGTAGTGCAGCAAAATGAGCAAAGATGATACTGACCTTTTCCTATTTCCCACACATTATAAATTAGCACAGCTGGAATATTCTATAGAAAATCAAGAATCATGGCATATTCAATTCCACATTGCTATTTTAATCATTGCTTAGGAAAATCCTGCCACAATATTCCTGATCCTCCTGAATACTAATTAAATGGAAAGTATCTAGTTAGGCTAAATATCTGATTCAAATCTTCCCCAGAGTTATGCATATGAATATGAACCTCATTCATTTGCCAAACCAAATTTGATTGTTTGCTCTATTCCTGGAGATTTGTTAGGTATTAAGAAGACAAAAGACAATTAAAAGACAGCATGCCGCCCCAGCAAACTTAGAAACTTGAGTAAAATTTATATAAATTTAAAATAAAGAAGATGACATGTGATTTATTGCATTCGACAATATTATCTTTAAAAAATCTTATTTTTAATGAGTTTAACGCAGATATATACTTCATTTTAAAAGTAATAAATGTTTATTATGAGGACTTAAGAAAAATAGGTAGGGGTGAAAAATGGATGAAAATAACTCATCACTCAGACTTTTAATGTACCTCCTTCCTATATTTTTCTATATTTATGAGTAGTATGTTGAAATAGATAATATTTGGGGCACCTGGGTGGCTCAGTGGGTTAAGCCTCTGCCTTCAGCTCGGGTCATGATCCCAGGGTCCTGGGATCGAGCCCCGCATTGGGCTCTCTGATCAGCGGGGAGCCTGCTTCCCTCTCTCTCTCTGCCTGCCTCTCTGCCTACTTGTGATTTCTGTCTGTCAAATTAAAAAAAAAAAAAATCTAAAAAAAAAAAAGAAATAGATAATATTTTAGGCAAAAACAGTCATACTTTATATACTGCTCTAGAATCAGATTTTCCCCCCATTTAATATAAACTGAAATCATTTCCTCAACCTTTCCCCTAAAAGATGATCTTTCATGTCAGGAAAAAAAATCTACTCTGTGGTTATTTTCAGTTTTTAAAAGTATTCATTTCCATACGCAATTGTTCCACATCTCTGAATATTTTTCAATGAGATAATTACTAGATGTTGAATTACTGTGTTAAAAATATGAAGTTTTAGTGTACATTGACAACTTTCCTTCCTGAGATTTTTCTAATATCTCTATTTAATGGTGATACATGACATGTGTGTCCATTGCCTCACGGCTTTGTTAACATTTATTACCAAATTTCTAATTTTGTCAATTTAATTTAAAAATGTCTTTCCTTACTAACATGGTACAAATATTTAATATACAATTGGCCCTTAAACACTGCAAGGGTTAGGGGTATAGACCCCTACACAGTTGAATCTGTATGTAACTTTTGACTCCCCCCAAACTTACTTCTAATAGCTATTGTTGAATGGAAGCCTTATCAATAAATATCCACTAACATATTTTTAATGAGAACAGGGAATATTATTAAGAAAATATCATAAAGAGAGGCACCTGGGTGGCTCAGTGGATTGGGCCTCTGCCTTCGGCTCAGGTCATGGTCTCCGTGTCCTGGGATCAAGCTCTGCATGGGGCTCTCTGCTCAGTGGGGAGCCTGCTTCCCCCTCTCTGCCTGCCTCTCTGCCTACTTGTGATCTCCCTCTCTGTCAAATAAATAAATAAATAAATATTTTTTAAAGAAAAAATCATAAGGAAGAGAAAATACGTTTATAGTACTGAACTGTATTGAAAAAAATCTGTATATAAGTGGACCTATGAAGTTCAAACCCATGTTGTTCAAGGGTCAATCATATACTGTGGTTAATAGATATCTTTTTTAGTATGTGTGAATTACCACCCCAAATACTTTACCCCTTTCCCTACTAGGTTGTTCAAATTTTTATTATTGATTAATGAAAACACTTCATATTTTAATTATACTAGTCCTTAATTTTAATTCCAATATTATAGTAGTTTATTACCTTAAATTTTTGATGCTTTTGTTAAATCTTATGTAATAAATGTATCAAATTTTTCTTTATATTTGGATTTTATAAAACTTTTGTAGTCTAGGAGTCAAGATGGCGGAGAAGTAGCAGGCTGAGACTACTTCAGGTAGTGGGAGATCAGCTAGATAGCTTATCTAAAGATTGCAAACACCTACAAATCCAACAGGAGATCAAAGAGAAGAAGAACAGCAACTCTAGAAACAAAATCAACCACTTTCTGAAAGGTAGGACTGGCGGAGAAGTGAATCCAAAGCGACGGGAAGATAGACCGCGGGGGGAGGGGCCGGCTCCCAGCAAGCGGCAGAGCAACGGAGCACAAAATCAGGACTTTTAAAAGTCTGTTCCACTGAGGGACATCGCTCCAGAGGCTTAACCGGGTGAAGCCCACGCAGGGTCAGCGTGGCCTCAGGTCCCGCAGGGTCACAGAAGGATCAGGGGTATCTGAGTGTCGCAGAGCTTACAGGTATTAGAACGGGGAAGCTGGCTACAGAGACAGAGCCGAGGAGTAAGCTCTAATCTTGGGGTTACCTTGAACCGGTCACAGCCTCGGTCAGCTCAGAGCGCGGCCGGAGGCAGGGTGACGGGAGTAATTGGGCACTGTTCTCTGAGGGCGCACTGAGGAGTGGGGCCCCAGGCTCTCGGCTCCTCCGGGCCGGAGACCGGGAGGCCGCCATCTTCATTCCCGCCCTCCGGAACTCTACGGAAAGTGCCCAGGGAACAAAAGCTCCCGAAAGCAAACCCAATCGGATTACTCAGACCGGCCCGGTAAGGGCAGTGCAACTCTGCCTGGGGCAAAGACACTTGAGAATCACTACAACAGGCCCCTCCCCCAGAAGATCAACAAGAAACCCAGCCAGGACCAAGTTCACCTACCAAGGAGTGTAGTTTCAATACCAAGGAGAGCAGCGGAATTCCAGAGGAGGAGAAAGCAAAGCACGGAACTCATGGCTTTCTCCCCATGATTCTTTAGCCTTGCAGTTAATTTAATTTTTTTTTCTTTTTCAATTTTTTTTTCTTCTTCTGCTAAATTTTTTTAACTTTTACCCTTTTCTTTTTTAACATTTTTTAACTAGTTTATCTAATATACATATATATTTTTCCTTTTTATATTTTTTCTTTATTGGTTTTCTTTTTTTAATTGTTTCTTCCTTTTTTTTTTTTCTTTTTCTTTTTTCTTTTTTTTTTCCACTTTCTGAACCTCTTTTTATCCCCTTTCTCCCCCCTCACGATTTGGGATCTCTTCTGATTTGGCTAAAGCATATTTTCCTGGGGTTGTTGCCACCCTTTTAGTATTTTACTTGCTCCTTCATCTACTCTTATCTGCACAAAATGACAAGGCGGAAAAATTCACCACAAAAAAAAGAACAAGAGGCAGTACCAAAGGCTAGGGAACTAATCAATACAGACATTGGTAATATGTCAGATATAGAGTTCAGAATGATGATTCTCAAGGTTCTAGCCGGGCTCGAAAAAGGCATGGAAGATATTAGAGAAACCCTCTCGGGAGATATAAAAGCCCTTTCTGGAGAAATAAAAGAACTAAAATCTAACCAAGTTGAAATCAAAAAAGCTATTAATGAGGTGCAATCAAAAATGGAGGCTCTCACTGCTAGGATAAATGAGGCAGAAGAAAGAATTAGCGATATAGAAGACCAAATGACAGAGAATAAAGAAGCTGAGCAAAAGAGGGACAAACAGCTACTGGACCACGAGGGGAGAATTTGAGAGATAAGTGACACCATAAGACGAAACAACATTAGAATAATTGGGATTCCAGATGAAGAGGAAACAGAGAGGGGAGCAGAAGGTATATTGGAGAGAATTATTGGAGAGAATTTCCCCAATATGGCAAAGGGAACAAGCATCAAAATCCAGGAGGTTCAGAGAACCCCCCTCAAAATCAATAAGAATAGGTCCACACCCCGTCACCTAATAGTAAAATTTACAAGTCTTAGTGACAAAGAGAAGATCCTGAAAGCAGCCCGGGAAAAGAAGTCTGTAACGTACAATGGTAAAAATATTAGATTGGCAGCAGACTTATCCACAGAGACCTGGCAGGCCAGAAAGAGCTGGCATGATATATTCAGAGTACTAAACGAGAAAAACATGCAGCCAAGAATACTATATCCAGCTAGGCTATCATTGAAAATAGAAGGAGAGATTAAAAGTTTCCAGGACAAACAAAAACTGAAAGAATTTGCAAATACCAAACCAGCTCTACAGGAAATATTGAAAGGGGTCCTCTAAGCAAAGAGAGACCCTAAAAGTAGTAGATCAGAAAGAAACAGAGACAATATACAATAACAGTCACCTTACAGGCAATACAATGGCACTAAATTCATATCTCTCAATACTTACCCTGAATGTTAATGGGCTAAATGCCCCAATCAAAAGACACAGGGTATCAGAATGGATAAAAAAACAAAACCCATCTATATGTTGCCTCCAAGAAACTCATCCTAAACCCGAAGACACCTCCAGATTTAAAGTGAGGGGGTGGAAAAGAATTTACCATGCTAATGGACATCAGAAGAAAGCAGGAGTGGCAATCCTTATATCAGATCAATTAGATTTTAAGCCAAAGACTATAATAAGAGATGAGGAAGGACACTATATCATGCTCAAAGGAACTATCCAACAAGAAGATTTAACAATTTTAAATATCTATGCCCCTAACGTGGGAGCAGCCAACTATATAAACCAATTAATAACAAAATCAAAGAAACATATCGACAATAATACAATAATAGTAGGGGACTTTAACACTCCCCTCACTGAAATGGACAGATCATCCAAGCAAAAGATCAACAAGGAAATAAAGGCCTTAAATGACACACTGGACCAGATGGACATCAGAGATATATTCAGAACATTTCATCCCAAAGCAACAGAATACACATTCTTCTCTAGTGCACATGGAACATTCTCCAGAATAGATCACATTCTTGGTCCTAAATCAGGTCTCAACCGGTATCAAAAGATTGGGACCATTCCCTGCATATTTTCAGACCACAATGCTCTGAAGCTAGAACTCAATCACAAGAGGAAATTTGGAAAGAACCCAAATACATGGAGACTAAACAGCATCCTTCTAAAGAATGAATGGGTCAACCAGGAAATTAAAGAAGAGTTGAAAAAATTCATGGAAACAAATGATAATGAAAACACAACGGTTCAAAATCTGTGGGACACAACAAAGGCAGTCCTGAGAGGAAAATATATAGCGGTACAAGCCTTTCTCAAGAAACAAGAAAGGTCTCAGGTACACAACCTAACCCTACACCTAAAGGAACTGGAGAAAGAACAAGAAAGAAACCCTAAACCCATCAGGAGAAGAGAAATCATAAAGATCAGAGCAGAAATCAATGAAATAGAAACCAAAAAAGCAATAGAAAAAATCAACGAAACTAGGAGCTGGTCTTTGAAAGAATTAATAAGATCAATAAACCCCTGGCCAGACTTATCAAAAAGAAAAGAGAAAGGACCCAAATAAATAAAATCATGAATGAAAGAGGAGAGATCACAACTAATACCAAAGAAATAGAGACAATTATAAGAACATACTATGAGCAACTCTACGCCAACAAATTTGACAATCTGAAGAAATGGATGCATTCCTAGAGACATATAAACTACCACAACTGAACCAGGAAGAAATAGAAAGGCTGAACAGACCCATAACCAGTAAGGAGATTCAAACAGTCATTAAAAATCTCCAAACAAACAAAAGCCCAGGGCCAGACGGCTTCCCGGGGGAATTCTACCAAACATTTAAAGAAGAACTAATTCCTATTCTCCTGAAACTGTTCCAAAAAATAGAAATGGAAGGAAAACTTCCAAACTCATTTTATGAGGCCAGCATCACCTTGATCCCAAAACCAGACAAGGATCCCATCAAAAAAGAGAACTACAGACCAATATCCTTGATGAACACAGATGCAAAAATTCTCGCCAAAATACTAGCCAATAGGATTCAACAGTACATTAAAAGGATTATTCACCACGACCAAGTGGGATTTATTCCAGGGCTGCAAGGTTGGTTCAACATCCACAAATCAATCAATGAGATACAACACATTAATAAAAGAAAGAACAAGAACCATATGATACTCTCCATAGATGCTGAAAAAGCATTTGACAAAGTACAGCATCCCTTCCTGATCAAAACTCTTCAAAGTGTAGGGATAGAGGGCACATACCTCAATATTATCAAAGCCATCTATGAAAAACCCACCGCAAATATCATTCTCAATCGAGAAAAACTGAAAGCTTTTCCCCTAACGTCAGGAACACGGCAGGGATGTCCGTTATCACCACTGCTATTCAACATAGTACTAGAAGTCCTAGCCTCGGCAATCAGACAACAAAAGGAAATTAAAGGCATCCATATTGGCAAAGAAGAAGTCAAACTATCACTCTTCGCAGATGATATGATACTATATGTGGAAAACCCAAAAGACTCCACTCCAAAACTGCTAGAACTTGTACAGGAGTTCAGTAAAGTGTCAGGATATAAAATCAATGCACAGAAATCAGTTGCATTTCTCTACACCAACAACAAGACAGAAGAAAGAGAAATTAAGGAGTCAATCCCATTTACAATTGCACCCAACACTATAAGATACCTAGGAATAAACCTAACCAAAGAGACTAAGAATCTATACTCAGAAAACTATAAAGTACTCATGAAAGAAATTGAGGAAGACACAAAGAAATGGAAAAATGTTCCATGCTCCTGGATTGGAAGAATAAATATTGTGAAAATGTCTATGCTACCTAAAGCAATCTACACATTTAATGCAATTCCTATCAAAGTACCATCCATTTTTTTCAAAGAAATGGAACAAATAATCCTAAAATTTATATGGAACCAGAAAAGACCTCGAATAGCCAAAGCAATATTGAAAAAGAAAGCCAAAGTTGGTGGCATCACAATTCCAGACTTCAAGCTCTATTACAAAGCTGTCATCATCAAGACAGCATGGTACTGGCACAAAAACAGACACATAGATCAATGGAACAGAATAGAGAGCCCAGAAATAGACCCTCAACTCTATGGTCAACTAATCTTCGACAAAGCAGGAAAGAATGTCCAATGGAAAAAAGACAGCCTCTTCAATAAATGGTGTTGGGAAAATTGGACAGCCACATGCAGAAAAATGAAATTGGATCATTTCCTTACACCACACACGAAAATAGACTCAAAATGGATGAAGGACCTCAATGTGAGAAAGGAATCCATCAAAATCCTTGAGGAGAACACAGGCAGCAACCTCTTCGACCTCAGCCGCAGCAACATCTTCCTAGGAACATCGCCAAAGGCAAGGGAAGCAAGGGCAAAAATGAACTATTGGGATTTTATCAAGATCAAAAGCTTTTGCACAGCAAAGGAAACAGTTAACAAAACCAAAAGACAACTGACAGAATGGGAGAAGATATTTGCAAATGACATATCAGATAAAGGGCTAGTGTCCAAAATCTATAAAGAACTTAGCAATCTCAACACCCAAAGAACAAATAATCCAATCAAGAAATGGGCAGAGGACATGAACAGACATTTCTGCAAAGAAGACATCCAGATGGCCAACAGACACATGAAAAAGTGCTCCATATCACTCGGCATCAGGGAAATACAAATCAAAACCACAATGAGATATCACCTCACACCAGTCAGAATGGCTAGAATTAACAAGTCAGGAAATGACAGATGCTGGCGAGGATGCGGAGAAAGGGGAACCCTCCTACACTGTTGGTGGGAATGCAAGCTGGTGCAACCACTCTGGAAGACAGCATGGAGGTTCCTCAAAATGTTGAAAATAGAACTACCCTATGACCCAGCAATTGCACTGCTGGGTATTTACCCTAAAGATACAAACGTAGTGATCCAAAGGGGCACGTGCACCCGAATGTTTATAGCAGCAATGTCTACAATAGCCAAACGATGGAAAGAACCTAGATGTCCATCAACAGACGAATGGATAAAGAAGATGTGGTATATATACACAATGGAATACTATGCAGCCATCAAAAGAAATGAAATCTTGCCTTTTGCGACGATGTGGATGGAACTAGAGGGTATCATGCTTAGCGAAATAACTCAATCGGAGAAAGACAACTATCACATGATCTCCCTGATATGAGGGAGAGGAGATGCAACATGGGGGGTTAAGGGGGTAGGAGAAGAGTAAATGAAACAAGATGGGATTGGGAGGGAGACAAACCATAAGTGACTCTTAATCTCACAAAACAAACTGCGGGTTGGTGGGGGGAGGGGGGTTGGGAGAGGGGGGTGGGGTTATGGACATTGGGGAGGGTATGTGCTATGGTGAGTGCTGTGAAGTGTGTAAACCTGGCGATTCACAGACCTGTACCCCTGGGGATAAAAATATATGTTTATAAAAATAAATAAATAAATAAATAAAAAACTTTTGTAGTCTAAAATCAAGTAACCATCACCCTGGTTTGTAATTATATTATATTCTTGTTTTTTCAACTTTAACCTTTTAATCTAAATAAAATTCGTTTTTGTTGTCTAAGTCTGGGGACTTGTAGTTCCTCCCGCCCACTCTAATTGACTTATTTAAATGAGATTTTTAATAAAATCAATCATTTATTTTCTCACATAAAATGGCATATATAAAAATTCTTGCACATTTTGGGGCCTCTTTTTGAGTTTTTCATTCTATTTTAATCAGTGCTACATTAGGTTAACTACTATAGTTAACCTAAAAACCTCATATTCCCCCAGCCCCCCTCTTTCATTGTCTCATTGTTCTGACTGAGCATTTTTCTAATGAGAGAAAAATGTGAAGGTTTTTACAACATAGTATGCATAGGTATTATAAAACATACTGCTATAAATGGTATTATCATTAGGAAAAGTGTTATATCTCTTTGCAAACCAAGAGCAATGTAGCAGTGGGGATGGCTGAGATTTTGAGTCACACATCTTTCATAGACTGAGGTTTGAATCCTGTGTCTGCCACTATACACAATTGTATTATTTTTCATTTTTTCAGCTATAAAATAGGAGAGTCATAATTCCCTCAAACTATGGTTGTGCAAATTATGGGAGAAAGTTAAGATATGTAAAGCATCTGGCACATAATGTTTACTTTATACATTCCTTTGTACTTCTATTCAACAAAGTACATTAACTTGAAATATATTGTGTTCAATTTAAGTTAGTTAAAGGAGAAGTTACTGATGTGAAATTTTGTATAAGTTCCAACCTAGTTACTGTAATAGAATATGAATTCTTCTGCTCTGTATTCTTTAAAAAACCCAAGATACATATTTACATATCGAGGAAATGGAAATGCATGTTTTATAAATGTGTTATAATAACTCATATCCATTTTATCCTTAAACTCCAATGATTCTATTTACTACTTTATCCACTTGATATGAACTGAATGCCTACCAAAACATAAATTGTGCTATAATCTGCAGATATATTAGCCCAGCAAAGTTAAATTCTTCCATAACATCCCCTTGTTAGACAAGAGCAGAGCAGAACTGGGACTTTGAGTTCTAGACTCTCCAATAGTCCAAGGCATTGTGATGTAACTGAATAGACTGAATGAAATTCAATAAATAAATTGGGCATGTTAACATTTAATAGTACACATTGATACCTTCAGCAGCATCTCATTCTATTATCTATTTTTTAAAAGTTTATATTGTACTTCCTACACTAATTTTCTCAATCCATTAATTATTTTCCCTCAATATTTCACTCAGAATCCAACCCATGTGCCACCATTTTCATCACTGTCTCATCCATGGACTTAACTTTCTTGTTCAGTTACCCACCTTTTGTCCCAGGCTGGGATGAATCCAGCCATTTAGCTTCGCTGTTTCTGGTCTTGAAGAGTTAACAATATGTAAGAAAAATCTCTCAGTCTTGTTGTAGCCTCAAGAAATATCCAAATTCGCCCAGATCTTAAACTCTGCCAGATCCTCCTCAATATGTTCCTCGTAAGCTCTCTATGAATTCGCTCAGGAATTTTTTCTAAATATTGACTTCCTTCCTCTACTGCCATATGCCTCATCCCCCCCTGTCCCTCTCAGCAAATCATCTTTCCTCCTTCATTGGAGAAAAAGAGGTGGGGGACAATCAGGAAAGAACTTTTTAAACTTCCTCTTTTTGCCACTGTCAAATGAATCAAACTGCTTTCCTCCATTCTTCCCTCTCATTTTAGTGGAAGAAGTTTCCTGTCTAAACTAATATTTATCCCTTTATCCTGCTTTCTGTTTCTGTTACTTTTTGAGACATTGTGCTATTTCAATCATCTTCATTCTTTCTACCCTCACTTTTTTTTTTGGCTTATTATCTAAATAAATGATAATCTTTTATTTATTTCATCTTAAAAGAAAATGTTTCCTCAAATCCACATCTTCTGCTAACTATGGTTCTATATATTCCCTTCACAGCTAAAGTATTTGAAAGAATAATCTAGAAGACATACCATTTACCTTTTCAGTCGACTGATTATGGTTGATAAGCCTTTAAACTCTCCATTAAACTAACTATAAAAGATAAACACAAGCACACAAAAAAACTGGCAACAACTTGTAAACTTAAGATTGGAGACATAAGTCTAAGTCTGGGTGTCAACTAGGATCATTTCATCCCAATATCACATATTTTACCTTTTTATTTCTTGAACCCATCCTTCTTTCTCCCATTTCTATCACTACAGCCACTGATATTTCACAGATAAGAAAACTGAGGCCCAGAAGTTTAGTTAAATTGCCAAAAGTAGCATTTCCTGTATTTCATTACAGGCAGGCTATCTTCAGAGTTCTTAGTCTTAACCATCAAAACCCTCCTTCCCCATGAACAGTAAAATGGGGACTGATGTAATTTAGCTGTTATCCCAGAGAGTCCATTTTATGAAAAGTAAAATCTTACCAGTTGTGAGAAGGATAATATGATGGGTTCTGTCTTGGTATCAGGATCCTAAGATAGAAGATTATGACTACTTTTTTTTTCCCCCTTGTCTATAACAACCAAATAACTGAACCTTTTAGGTGCCTGATTTAGAGATTTCTTGAGACAAACCAGATCAGTAGGATTAAAACTCTGTAAATAAAAGCTGGTCCAGAGTCAATATTAGCATATTTCTCAATTTAAAAGGTGTGAAAATTTTAATGACTTTTTAAAGTATTTGACAAAGGATCTTCATAAGAATCCATATGGGCACTACTACTGCCTATCATTTTACAAATGAGAATATTGACACAATAAGAAGTTAAGTAACTTGTCCAAAGTCAATAAGTAAGAAGAGGCAAAGAGCGGATTTGAAGACACATAGTTTGTTCCCAGAATCCATCTTCTTAACTACAATGCTATTTTGTCCCTTTAGAATTTATACTACGTCCATAGTTAAAATCTACAGTAAACTTTACCTTGGTTCATAATAAAATAATTTTACTATGCCTCCAAATTTCCTCTTATGTAGTTGTCACAGGCTATCCACATACTTTTAGTCCTTGGAACTAAATATTGAAAAGAAAAAAAAAAGTGGGAGAAAAGGAAAAAAAAATGAAACTGAAAAGTAAAGTGAAGCAAAAGCAAAATGTACTCCTAAGACTATACTGCATCATTCTGAACTGACAGACTCCAGCACTGTCCTTAATGACAGCAGTGAGATGGAATCTAACAAAGCCAGGTATTATTACTGTCATCTCACTGAATAGGAGTAGTGGTGGTAATTTCCCTTATGTCCTTTAAGGAATCAGGGCCATGCACAATTTCATGAATTCTATGTCTTCTCATACTGATATGGTTTACTGAGCTTTGCATCCAACTCGAAATTCCACTCTGACTAAAAACTTTGATATAAATAGTAAATGACTAATGAATGTACTCTTCAAAATGCTGTCTCATTAACATCAGGTCCTCAATAAAAAGGGGAGAAGGTACCATAAAGAATTGCATCCCTTATGTGTAGATCACAGCTCTAACTGAACATAAAGTGCATATATGAGATTCATTTCTTCCTTTTCAAAAAGGTGTTAGGAGGAATGTTTTGGAATTTTAACTAAACATGTTACATAACTCTCCTGAATTCTCAAATGAAAAGAAACTCTTTAAAATAATTGAAGTAGAGTACTTCAAACAAGCTTATACGTGTTCCCTCTAAACACCTAAATTCATACCTCAAAAGGAAACTTTTATCAGTAAAGGCTCTCTCATAAACCATATATTTAGAAGGAGAGAATGCCATGGACGGCTAGGGGAAGAGAAGTTTTTGTTTACCTTTCTGTGTTTGCATGAACATTTATTTGCATCTAACATCGCACACCTGCCACATTGTAGCAGGATGAGTGGCTTCTGAGCACAAGAATGTTTACCTTCTGCTCTTCAGCACACATTTGTTTAAAATTCATCTAAAAATTGAGTCTTCAAACTAACTCCTACATATAGGGGCTGTATTTAGAGAAAGCTATAAAATTGACTCCTTTTTAAAGGACCAGAAGAATTACAGGAAATTGTGGATTCAAGTTCAAACAAGAAAGGAGGAATTGCCAGCAGAGGACTAAATGTTAACTCAGACAAAATCTTCACCTGGATATATTTTTAAAGGGACAACTCTCTAACAGCTTAGCAGCCACAATAAAATTAGAGATACTATGTTCTGAATGTATAGAGCCATCTGAATTCCTATGGTTCCTTCTGTGATTCCCATCATGCCCTTGCACCCCCTCCTTTTGCTACACCCCCATGTCCTGGCAGCTGGCCACCCTCAATGAGTCAATAACCTCTAGTGCAGCCTCTATCTCCAGATGGAAGAAAGCAGAATAACTAAATCCATCCCAATAAATAACTGCCTTTACAGTAAGGGAGGCGTACAAAATGAGCCTCAAAATCACAGAATCACCATGATAACCAGAACCACCTCCATTATTTTTGTTATTATCATTGTTGTAGTCATTTCTGTGTGGGAAAATCACTGCTTTTAGATTCACCAGAGTAGAACAAATCCCCAATAATCACATAATCCTACCTCTTAGCAGATAAACAAACAACATTTATTTAAATCAGACTTTTAAACCGACATTGATCCTTCCGATGAGGACTTCACTTTTATGGATTCTGTCAATTCTTTCAGGTTCCAAACCTCTGCCTCCTATGTTCAGGGGGGAAGTTGAACACTGAGGAGATGTTCAACTTTAAAATAATCTTTAAAATAAAAAAGAAAGAGTAACATATGCTCTCTCCACCAGTAGGTCAAATCTGTATTTTGAGTCATATTAAAAAAATAGCCTTCAGTGGGATGAAATTTACCAAGAACAGGTTTATGGAATATTGATGGTCTCAGAGAAGTGATACATAGTCTATGAAAACAGTCTTGTTATCACTTGCTTTCCAAATATCACAAAATTCAGGTGTATTTCCAGAATATAATTCTTAATTACCTCCTGTAAGTCTGTGTTCTGCTCTGTGAAAGACTTAGTATTTTTTTTAACTACATGAGAAAATTATGAATAAACTGAGTCATTTAGTAATCAAGCAATCAGAAAAGTCATCCTGGTTTTTCTCTTGACAGAGATTTTTTCATAAAATTTAAATTTTGGCATGTCTCTAAAGTAAGTTATTAGACCTCCACCTAAATAGATGGAAGGTAAATGATGAGCATTTGCTTGAGTTGCTTTTATTAATATAGTTGACCCTTGAACAACATTGGTTTGAACTTTGTGGTCCACTTATGGATGAATTTTTTTCCTTAAATATAGTATAGTACTTTTAAATATATTTTCTCTTCCTTATGTTTTCTTAATAACATTTTCTTTTCTCTAGCCTACTTTTTAAAGAATATAGTATATAATCCTTATAACATACAAACCATGTGTTACTTGACTGTTTATGTTATCAGTAAGTCTTCCAGTCAACAGTACTGGGTTATGAGTCATTAAGTTTTGGGGGAGTTAAAACTTATATGTAGATTTTCAACTGTGCAGAAGTTAGCACTCCTAACCCCTATACTGTTCAATGGTCAATTGTGCTATAAATATCACCTTTTAATACATGCAAATAAAATGTGTTAAGAGTGGTGGGACTGCGGACATTTTTATTTGCATTTTCATTTTCTCCATGTATTTTTTTAATGTAAACAATAAATCCCTACTTAATGGAACAATATGACCACACACACACACACATACACACACAGAAATAACAAGTTCATATATATACATGTACATATATATATGAAATAAAATGTGCCAGATTGATTGATATATCTTTTTTGAAAGTTAAGTAAAAAAATATAGTGAATTTCCTCTTCATGCCCAACTTTTGTTAAAACATCATTCATAATTTCTACCTGTATTGTTTTACCTCCCCCCCAAACATTCACTCAGACCAGTCTGGCTTCTTATACTGTCTCCTTCACAATAGCTCTCACCAAGGTCCCTAGATCATTCCATAGTACTGAACTTACTTAAATTCCTGCTTGGATTCACCTCAACTGATCATTCCCTCCTCTTGGAAACATGCTTTACCCTGGCTTCCAAGACATATCTTCTCCCTTCAATTCCTCTAGTTACTTCTTATCTGCCTTTGCAGCTGTATTACCTGTATTACCTACTAACCCTACATTAACTCTTCATATCTTTCAAGACTTATCCCTAGGTGGCTTCCTGTACTTCCTTTATATTCTCCCCCTGGAATTTCTCATATCTACCCCAAGCTTTTTTTTGCCCCTAAATAAGCAGATGACTAGGAAATTTATATCTTTACCCCTGAACACTCCTAAAACTCCAAGCAATTATATCAACTTTTTATCTGGCATCTCTACTTGGGTGTCTCAAAGGCCAATCTCATAAAAAATTAATCACTGATCCCTCTTACTTCTCTCAAATTTTGTCCATTTCCAGTGTCCCTTATCTTAATGAAAAATACCACCATCCATGCACAGAAGAGTCATTGATGTTATTTAGTTCATGGTTATCTACAATATCTGATACCCTCTCCACTCTCAAGAATTGTACTTAGTATTATCATTCTTCTACGCATCAATGTCTATCTCCATTAACATCCTAGGTCAAGTTACCATCTCTGCCCCAGATACTCCATTTGCCACTTAACTTCTTCCCCTCCTATCTGTCTAGCCAAATTACAATCAAAGTGACGTTTTAAAAATCCAAATCTAATCACATGTCTATTTCTTGGTCTTCTTCCTCCTCATTATTAATGAATACTAATCTTCCTCATTATTAATGAATACTAATCTTACACAGAGATAAAGTCCTTTGCTGCTCTCAGCTAAAAAGGTACTTCCACAGAGAAGCCTTCCAGTCCTTCCAAAATAGGTCAGTGTCCCTCCCCATTCACACATAGGTTTCCATGGCACTTGCACTTGTTGGTATCATTCTTTGATTATTTTGTGTGTGTCACTTACTAAACAACAAGCCACGTGAAATCAGAAGCTGTCTATTTTTGTTCATGATCACAACTCTAGCTACTACCATGAGAATGGGTACATGAGCCAAGGATTCATTTTGAGTAGTTTATTTTCTACTTGAGGTTATAACCTGTTTGGAATTGAATAACTTGTTTAAAGGACTTCTGAACAGGATACACCTCATGTGAAATTGTGCAGCAGGTGAAGATCATCAATGCATCTGCTTTTTTCCTCCTTTCCTACTCCCCCATTAAACCACTAGCAAGTCCCTCACTTGTAGAAACTCAGTGACTTCCAGGGCACACTTCAGCTTCGTCTCTCTCTCTCTCTCAGAACAATGCTAACATGTCTTTCCCAGGATACTCCTCCTTAGATGTATTTCAAGAATAAGAAGAAGTATAGAAAATATAAAAACTGCAGAATTGAATAGTAAGAGATGACGGGTAAGTGTGCCTTCCAGGTCTAGACCGGTCTAGATTGGAAGGCATTCACTTATACATCCATAAAATAATTATAGAATACCTCGTACTAACAGCTTCTAGTTGTTGATTACAAGATTCTGTAGCTGCACTGTCCAGTAGTCACCAGCCTTTTAGAGCTATGCAAATTTAAATTAATTAAAATCAAATATTAGCTCTTTGTTTGCAATAGCTATACTTTAGGTGATCTTTTCCATCATCATACAAAGTTTCACTAGACAATATTGTTCTATAATCTGTGTTTTTAATTCATAAACTCTGCTTCCTCTGCCTTAATTTAGACTGTCCCCTGATTCATATGCTCCCAATGATAGTTTTAAAAAAAACAGCTTTCTATTACATGACTCTGCCAATATTCACTATCCCCCTCTCACCCTGGAACAAGTGTGGGCAGATGCCCCAGCTAGAGCAACTTGTCTTTTCTCAAATTATTTGAAACTGAAAGAGGGAAAGATTCTTTTTTCTCCAGGTAATTCCCTATTTCTATTACGTATTTTAAAGAGAAAAAAGAAGTAGATTCAAGAAATAAAAAGATAGCAGATGTGCCATCAACCGCTTATGGGAGGGAAAATGAAATTCATGGTAGTATTCACATATACTCTTGTTCTAAGTCCTTTCTTTATCCCCACCGTTGGGGTTTTATGAACTACCCTTGAATACTTAAACATAAGCTACCTTTTAAAAAATATAAGCTAGCTTAAATAGGTTTTATTTAATCCTCATAGTAAGCCATGAGGTATATTTTAATATTTCTATTTATAGATGAGTAGACATTGATTCAATTTCAATGAAAGTAATAGAGCCAAACTAAAATCTATATGGTTTATGTGAATTGAAAACACGTCATATTTCTATTATGTTATAATATTTGCAAGGTGAAAGCCTCTGTATTAAAAGCTGAAGATAAAGGAATAAATAAGATACTGCCCTTGGTTAATTTTATTTTTTTTAATTTTTTAAAGATTTTATTTATTTATTTGACAGACAGAGATCACAAATAGGCAAAGAGGCAGGCAGAGAGAGAGGAAGGGAAGCAGGCTCCCTGCTTCACAGAGAGCCTGACGTGGGGCTCGATCCCAGGACCCTGGGATCATGACTCGAGCCAAAGGCAGAGGCCCCAACCCACAAAGCCACCCAGGCGCCCCCGGTTAATTTTATTTTTCGTCTCTTATGGGTCAAGCTCCAGGAAAGGAACAGAGATTAAGGCTGTTGAGGCAGGGCTGTGTGCACAATATAGAAAAATTCCAGAAAAAGACTGAAACTGAGGTCATCTCCAAACTTTTCTGATTAATGCAAGCAAGTTACCAGGAACAGTTGACAGAAACTGTGGGCCAGATATTAGGTCCAACAGTTATTTATAAATAGGCAATGTACATGGCATTTCAAGACTGATCTGCTCCCCACTAAGGCTAATCTAAATTCAAGCCTGGAAAGAAGCAAGGAAAGATGCTGGGTTTGCCTTGAGAAAGCAAAGGAGAGGGATCAGAAAATGGGAAGAAAAATCCTGATATAAGACTGTAGATACATAGACCCTCAAGTTTCCAAGTCAAAGTATAATGACTGCCCCTAGTAACACTACTTCCTGAGGCCTCAATCTTAGTCCAAGATTGATTTGAGAGTAATTTTTAGGTTTTTAATTTGGGGGACATAGAAAGCATTGTTTCATTGCTTAGGGGCTCCATTCATATTCAAACTGTAAATGAGAGAATTTTTCCATGGTTCTGAACAAAAGTGAAAAATAAAAAGAGGTTTGATTTGTTTTTGAATTTTAGAAATATGTCTATGAATGACTAGTCGAAGACAGCAGAATTTAGATATGATGAGACGGACTGATGCAGCTATCTGCCAAACAGCATGATTAAAACCATTCAGACCCTGAAAATGGAGCAGAGAACATTGGCTTTATTTCTGTAAACTAAAATGTCACCATTAGACTTAAGTGCTCTTGTCTTGTCAGTGGATTTATTATTATTAAGAATTTCTCTGACATGCATTTGCCAAATGCTTCATTGAAGTTCTCCATCACTCACTGTTCTTTGGTGACATGGTATGACTAGATCTCAACAGTAAAAACAACTAAGGCATTCATGTAAATTACCTCTAGTTTCATGCACAGGGCCCCTCATTAATACATGACTTCATGACAAGGTGGATTTAATCTGTAATATGATTAGTTGGATGGGGAGAACTGTATCATGTAGTAAAAAGGTATTAGAACATATATGTTAGTTTCAACTTTTACTGGAGAATCAAAATGTGGTCCTCTGTTGAAGGGACATTGCTCATCCATCATCCCAATGGTCAGCTATATCTGTGGATGTAAAATTAGCTAAGACTTGGGATAGGCATGTAAATTTAAGGTTCATCCCAAGATAATTTTGGGTTCATAATAATTATGGATAATAATTATGGATAATTATCCATCCCAAGATGGATACTCTTCTGTGTCTCATCTTGCCAGAGTCTATTATGTCACAGTATATATTAAAAACTGTATAGATTTGTATTTTCTGAGCTCAGATGGGCCCTCACACTACCTATTGATCCCAGTACCAGAACCAGGTACTTTTACCATTTTCTTACTGACAATTTCAAAACTATCCCTTTTTTCTCACACTTTATGTATGATTACCACTCCACTCCTCAGCAGATGGTCTGACTACTTAGAAAATTGTGGCCACCAGGCTTAATTTCCCTCAACTTTCTACCTCTTTATTAAACTTTATACTGCTATCCTTTCTTCCTTTTTTCCAGTTGCATGGGATAAACTGGCCTTCCAGTTGCTATAAATCACACTTTTGTGCCTTTGAGAGTCTCCTGTTAATTCTGCTCTAAGACCTAACTACATCAGTCATGTTTCCTTTACATACCATGAACCACTCTTTTCCACTGGTTCCTTACTCTGAGGTTAATCCTCCAAATTCTATAGACCTTCTTTTGCTTCATGGTCTCCCTCGCTAATCACAAGGTCATATACTGTGCTCCATACTAAATGGTTATGTCAACAACCTTGAAGGGAAGGGGATTTTACTCCACTTTAAGGCTAGCAAGTTAGTCTGCCACAATTCTATATACTGGTAGGAGACAAAACTCATGGGTGAGAGACATAGGACGTTATTATTCATGGTACAGCAAGAAGTGTGGGCTTTACATTTGTTTTGATCCCTCTGTCCCCAGGTGCTATAGAAGTGATGCATATGGCCAAGAGGATATTGTGCTCACAGTGGGCTTATGTTATAGCTAAGGAAACAATCATGCTTAGAAAAACCCCAACGTTGTATTAGGCTGCCAGTAGATTTGTTCAAATTTGTGCAGGGAGAAGACATGATCTTTGTTATTCTGGTCAGGAACAAATATGCCCTCCTACTAGAAGGAAAATCTATCTCTATTTTCCAAGGCATTCTATTATACAGACATCCTTGAAAATATAATCTGGGACAAAAGTTGTCCCAATACATGTAGAAATGCCACAGAGAATTGCTCCTTAACAGGTTGCCTTTTATTTATTTATATTCTTATTAATAAAAAGAAAAAAAGTCTCCTGAATGTTCTCTACACTGTAGCCATTTTACTCAGTAAGGAGTTACAGAGATGCAGTGCACAGGACCAGATTTGAAGAATCCTACTGTATTCTTATTAGACACAATAAACCTCACTGCACATTTTAGGAATGATGGTAATTTTTGAAGGCCCTTAATTATAAATCATAAATCACACATAGTCAGTTCATTATAAACTGCTGAAAGGTCACAAGGCATTGAGGTCTGGTAAAAAAAAAAAATCTCCACATACATCAGTATTGATCCAATAAAGAAGAATAAATTGCAAATAATATTTCAGCATTAACAGTGCTCTCTTCACTCCATAAGACACAAAAATGGTGCCTCTTGGAAAATACACTATTAGAGTTGCTGTAATCCTCCATTTTGTTTTAAACCAACAGTTGAAATCACATTATATTAAATAACCATGTGCTTGGTCTTTTGCGTTGGAGATGAAGAAACATTATTTTGCCATGTTTAGCCATTGTGAGTTCAGAGTTCAGAAGCAAATCCAATTCTTTCTGGAAATGAGTGCAATAGAACAGCTGGTCAAACACAATTTACTTGCTGACAGAAATAAACTTAATGACTTCTGGGAGAAAAAAAAAAGACTTACTAAAAAGGGTCATAAGGAATATCAACCAGATTTGGAAAACTTTTTGCTTAAAATGGTATCTTCTTATAGGCCGTTATGCAACTTTCCCTAGTCCTCAAACATAAATAAGTAAATAAAATAAAATGAAATTAAATTAAAAAACTAAAAACCAAACTATGTAAAGAATAAAAAATAAAGAATCATTTAAAATGGCTGAATCTTATGCTGATAGACAACTTATAATGAGAATCTTTGGAGATATTTCATTAACTTTAAGAGTAATAGAGATTGTAGAAGAAGAAAACAAATAATGTTGGAATATTTGCATTAGACAACCAGGATTTGCTTTCTGAAATAAAACTCACCTGGGGGGGGGGGGCAACAAAACTGTCAGAAAAGGATTTGTCTTCAATTACTGTCTGTCTCCAGACTCAGAAATCTGGAATATAAACCGGAACCACTGTCTTTTCACAAAATTGATACTGCATTTTGAGGTCTATGGGATACTCACAGCTTCACATTTCCTCTTCCCATCTTTTTTTTTAGATTTTACTTTGAGGGGCACCTGGGTGGCTCAGTGGGTTAAAGCCTTTGCCTTTGGCTCAGGTCACGATCCCAGGGTCCTGGGATTGAGCCCCACATCGGGCTGTCTGCTCCGCAGGGAGCCTGTTTCCTCTTCTCTCTCTGCCTGCCTCTCTGCCTACTTGTGATCTCTGTTTGTCAAATAAATAAAAAAAAAAGATTTTATTTTGAAAAATATCAGATTCATAGGAGGTTGTACAAGTAGTATGGAGAGTTCCCAGGCACCTTCAGGGAGCCTCCTTCAATTCAAGCCCATAGCATCAAAATCAGGAATTGAACTTGGTACCAAACTATTAACTAAACTATAGACTTTATTTGGATTTCATTACTTTTATTGCCCTCCCCTTCATTTTTAAAGCTACATTCAGATATACAGCTCACAGAAAACAACTGTTCAGAGGTCATAGTGGGAATGCAGTGGGAATGGAGGCAGGGAAGACTGCTCTTTACATAGCTCCAAAGAAGTGCAGGCAGGAAAACAGCCTGAGTCACTGGACAATGTAAAATCTGGTTAGTTAGTTTGATATGCCCACTAGTTGACAGGAACACAGAGCTGTCTAGTGGAAAATGGAGGTGAACCTGGTCAGTTACAGGGTCAAAGAAGGCAAAGACCTGCGAGAACTGAGAAACCAGACCAGAAGTTCTCAGCACACACTCTTCCATGTGCTGAGACCTGAAGCTAGCAGACAAGCCCACGTCCACATGCCTACCCACAGTTTCTACTGCTGAATAAAATATAAAATGTTAGGAAGGTTGGCATACCCAGAAGATTCCATGAAGATGTGACGCTGGAGGAAATTGCCACAGGAAAGAAAAGACTGAGGAGCTGTGGTGAAATGTGAGATCAAGGGGCTGAGAAAAAATTTCAAAGCAAATGCAAGTAAATACATTGTGCACAGAAGAGGGGACTGACTTGCAGGAAATCAGTCAGGAACTTCCTCTTTCCATAATTTACAAAAGATGTTAAACAAGAAAAACCCAGGCACTAAAACCTACTAGCCATTTCCCTATATTTTCCATATTAGACAGACATGGTTTCTTCAAACAATTAAACAAACGAACAAAAAATTCCCACTATTTCTTTACTCAAAAGTATTTGTTTAAATGTGAGTGAAACCAAGACCTTTGCACAGATTTTATCATCTTTTTTAATACGGAAGAGAAGTAATCTGATGATAATTGTAGAGTTATAGTGGGACTTTTCTTTGGGATGAGAGTCAATTCACTCCCTGGGCTGGGATGGTCCCAACAGTGTGACTACTCTCAATGGCTATTTCTTTTTATTATGAAACTTTAAAGAAATATCAAACATTCTGTGGTTGTAGCGCTCCTTGATCTAGTTGCTATAAATTTGCTCCAAAGTCATTTTGGAGAGAAAAACTTTCTAGTTTCCTTTAGAGAAATGGAAGAAAAGAAAATAATTTTCTTTTTCTATTATGAATTTTTAATTTTGAGAAATTCTTCCAGAAATTATTGCATGATCCAACTAATCTCTCAGGTTCCTCATTTTATTCTAAAACTTTTAAGCTTCCTAGGTTCCTTATTTCCCACTTTTCTTCTAAACCTTAGTCCAAACCTTTTTTTTTCTTTAACAAACGTTATATGTCATACATCCATTCACTCTTCTTTCTACCCTGTGTCTTCTTCTCTCTTTGTACAAACTTCATCACTCAATGAGAGTTTAAATTGTACAAGTTTCCAAGTTTCCACCTTTCAAACTCAAGAGGAATCTTTTAATTTTTTAAAAATAAATGTAAATGTTACAGCAAACAAAATTTGTTTATGTTTTGCTACAGCTGCTGTCAGCTCTCACTGGAAGAAAGGGCACAAATATATTAGTACAGAAAAAAAAAAAAAAAAACAAAGCAAATGAAGCAAAAATCCATTGTGTTTATGGCTAAACATCTAGCCTCCCAGGCTTTTCCCTTTGTCCAACCCCATACATAGCCACTATCCTAAAGCTGGTTTGATCATTCAATCAATGCTTATAAATGTATGAACACTGGATGGAGACAGCTTGAGTCAGAATCTATGTTCCACTGTTCACTAGCTCTATGATCCTGGGCAAGTAACTATCTGACCCTGTGCCTTGGTTCTTCTCTCTGTAAAATGGGAAAACATGGTTACTGTTTTGTAGAGTGTTTGTGAGAGGGGGAAAAATTTAAATATGTCCCTAGAAAATTGCCTGACATTGATAAGTGCCCTATCCATGGCACTTATAAATTATTATAAAATAATTTATAAATAAATAAATAAATTTAATTAAATAAAATAATACATTATTATAAATTATAAATTATATATATTATTATAAACTTTTTCTGTAAAGGGACAAATAGTAAATATTTTACACTTTGTGAGCCCTACTATAGATCCTTTCCCCCCCAGTTTCTTCCTTCCTCCCTGTTTCTATACCCCAACCCTCCTTCTCCCCTCCTCCTCTCGTAACACTTAAAAATGCAAAAAAACACACACAAACCCAACCAACCTCTCGCTTCTAGGACAGTACAGAAAAAGCCATGGGCTGGATTTGACCTGCTGGTCATAGTTTTATGACTCTTCATTTAAATTAGTATTGGGATAGTTGAAGATTTACTTCAACTTGATTTGTCTTATCCATCAAAATAATAAATGTCGCCACTATTTAAGTTTTATGTGGATCAACAATTTTTTTGTATAGCAGTTATGCTTCCTTTGTTAGATTTACTCTTAGGTATCTTGTATCTTAGGGATCTCTTTCTGAGCAATTTCCTCCTCCAAAAAAATATTTAAATAATCTCACTTTGTAAGTAGAATAGTTTTAGATTTATAGAAAAGTGACAAAGATATTACCAACAGTTCCCCAATACCCCTCACCTCGTTTCTCCTATTGATCTCTTCCTACAGCTGTCAAAAGAAAACAGTAACACTACATTTTCTTCAAACTTCACCAGTTTTTCTCTAGTGTCCTTTTCCTGTTTCATAATTCCATCCTGAATACCACATTCCATTTTGTCTTCACGGTTCTTTAGCTTCATTTGGTCTTTGACGGTTTCTCAGATTTTAATTTTGATGACCTTGGCAGTTCTAAGAATTGGTCAGTTGTTTTTTTGAATGAAACTTTAGCTTACAGTTTTCTCATTACATTTGCTTATGGAAGACCACAGGAATAAAATGCTATACTCATGGTTATCAACTATTATGATTTATCATGTATCACTGGTGATGTTAGCCTCAGTTGCCTGCGTGAGGTAAAGTTTGTGAAGTCTTTCCACTGCCAAGTTACTTTTTCTCCCCTTTAAGTACTCTCCTCTTTGGAAGTAGGTCACTACGGACATCTCGTACTCCAGGAGTAAGGAATTAAGCTTCTTTCTTTGGTGTGGGGGGAATGTCTACAATAAATATTTGGAATTCTTCTGTATGGGAGATTTGTCTCTTCTATTATACATTTATATTTATTTATTGTATCCATTATTTATATCAGTTTGGATTTATTTTATACTTCAGGTTACAATTTAATGTTATTTATTTGGTTGATCAAAATTTTCCAGCTTTGTCCATTGAAAATTCTTTCAGGTTGACTCCTGTGTCCCATTGAGATGCTTCCATTGTTTGTATTTTGAGCACTTTCTTACTTTTTGGCATTAAAAGATCCTCCAGGCTTATTTTGTATATTTCCTTCCCCAGCCCTAGAATCAACTACTTCCCCAAGGATCTCTGATTCCTTTTCTTGGAGAATGGTATTAGTAACCAAGATCTGGCCACAGGTTGCACAATTTTTTTTTTAATTACAATTTCTGATTATTTACAGCACTCACGATCGCTATTGATTTTTATATGTTGACCTCGCCAACTATCAATATTAGATTTAAACTGTTATGTGTAATGTTATTCTGCAGATAATAGTTGATTTTCTACATGAATAATATTATTTTGACAATTTTAGTTCTTCCTTCCAATTCTTTTTTTTTTTTTTAAAGATTTTATTTATTTATTTGACAGATAGAGATCACAAGTAGACAGAGAGGCAGGCAGAGAGAGAGGAGGAAGCAGGCTCCCCGCCGAGCAGAGAGCCCGATGTGGGACTCCATCCCAGGACCCTGGGATCATGACCTGAGCTGAAGGCAGAGGCTTTAACCCACTGAGCCACCCAGGCGCCCCCTTCCTTCCAATTCTTATACCTTTCACTGTTTCTAAGTTTTGTTTTGGATAGCATCTCCAGGACAATGTTAAGTTGTAGCATCCTTATCATATATCTGATTTTAAATGAATGTTCTACTGCACTGTAGAGTGCTATGTTTTCTGCAAGTTTTTGATAATGCTACTTCTCAGGTTTAAGAGAAAACTTTCTATCTCCAAACTGCTAAAAAAAGTAAATAAATCCTTTAGGCATATGGAATATTATCACATGCTTTTCTAAATGTATGGAGAAGATCACATGAGTTTTTAATCAGTTTATGGGATAAATTACATAAATCGATTTTCAAATACTAACACATCCTTGCCTATCTGAGATATACTTTTTTGGTGAGGGTATATTTATTTTTTGATTGCTTCACAGAACATGCTAACACTCTCCTTTGTATTTTTGCATCTCTTTTCTTAAACTAAAAATCAACCTACTAACCTCTTATTTTTTTTTTAAAGATTTTATTTATTTGAGAGAGAGAGAGCACAGAGTGGGGGTGAGGAGTAATGAGCAGAGGGAGAAGCAGACTCCCTGCTGAGCAGGGAGCCCAAAGTGGGGCTTCATCCTAGGACCCTGGGATCATGACCTGAGCTAAAGGCAGCCACTCAACCAACTGAGCCACACAGGTGCCCCAATCTACTAAACTTTTAAAAATTGTGAATAAAAAAATTTGATCTCTTTAATGTCTGTATTCCTATCATAATTTTACATCTCTTAAAAATATTTGGTAATTTAGGTTATTCTATAGAAGTCCACTTTGCCCAAGTTTTCAGATTTGCCAGTTTATAATTCTACACAATACCCACTTTTAATTCTAAAAAAACTATTTGTAATTATATTACCTACTTCATTGATATGGTATTTTTTTGAACTTTTAATCTTTTTTTCTCCCTTTCTAATTATGCCATTTATTTTTCTATTTCATTTTTCAAAAATTTTTGAGGAAATTAATTATTCTTTATTTAATTTTCTGCTTTATTAAATCTACTTTTATCATTTTTTTCCTACTTTGGGGATATCTCTGTCTTTTTGCAATAAATAAAATTAATTATTTTCTGTCTTTATTCTAATATATCTATGGTTATAATTTTTATTTGAAAGGCTGCTTTAAATTCATTCTACATCTCTAATAAGTAATTGAAAAACTATATTTTATTGTTTCAATATATACTATGTCTATTATGATTTCTTCTTACAGCAATTTTTATGTTAAGTGCATATGTATATGTTTATCTTTCAAAAATTTCTCCATATGTATGTTTCAGGAGCTATCATATCTTTTTCTGGATAATTGGGTCCATTGAAAACATGCTTTATATATTTTAAACTATTGAGTATTTTGAAACTTTCTTTGTACTCTGGGACCTGATCAGGTGTCAAAAGTTCCACAGATGCTTGGATTCAATCTGCATTCTTTTAGATGTTGAGGTGAAAGTTTCTTGCTATAGTTGTGGTAGGTTCTTTGTATGTTCTGCACCAACCTGGTCTTTGAAGCCAGATTTTACTGGATGCATATCTGGATTTCAAGAATGATTCTATATATGAGCTCAGACTGAGCACTTAAACTTTCACCCACCTCAGTGTCCTCCTGTGTACAATGAACTTTCCTATCTGGTTTTAATAAGTACTGAGCAAGTTAATGTGTGTGAAGGACCTGTAGGCTTGCCTGGAATATATCAGGAGACAGTGTTTGCCATTACACATTTCAAGGGCTCAGAAATATGTTTTCCTGGTGAATTCTTCCTTTTCTCATTATGCCTAATGATGTTCTTTGTCACTGCAACATGCTTTTTTTCTCATTTTGTCTAATGTTGCTCTCATTTATATGTAACTGCTTCCTTTATTTTCCCATTTTTTGGCTTTTAATCTATTTTATTATTCAGAGGTGCCTTTTTTTTAAAGTATGTGTATACATAATACACACATTTCCACTAAGTATGTACTTTTATCCTTTAAGAGTAGATTTTATTTGTCCTATTTTGATTACTAATATTTTCAGATTTATTTTTGCTCTAGTTTGTGCTTTATTGTAGTGCCTATTCATTTCCCCCCTTTCCTTTCTGGATATGTATTCATTGATGGAATATTCTTTATTAATTTGTATTCCCTCTCTTTCTTTTCACTAGTTTGGAAGCAATACCTTATGTCATTTTAATGTCTATGTGTAAATTTTTTTTTAAAGATTTTATTTATTTATTTGACAGAGAGAGATCACAAGTAGACGGAGAGGCAGGCAGAGAGAGAGAGAGGGAAGCAGGCTCCCCGCTGAGCAGAGAGCCCGATGCGGGACTCGATCCCAGGACCCTGAGATCATGACCTGAGCCGAAGGCAGCGGCTCAACCCACTGAGCCACCCAGGTGCCCCTATGTGTAAATTTTTAACATGAATATTTGGCTTGGCGATATCCAGGAAAATGTACAACTCCACTCTCCCTTCTGATAACATCTGGCATTTAGATTAGTTTAACCCCAGTGGCTCTTCTCACACAAGGCATGTTATTGTTGTCCTTCATTTTACCTCTGCCTTGAATTTAGTCTCTTCCACTAGTTCCTGCTATTAATATTGATATATACAGTTAATTATACATAGATTTCCCTAAATGACTATCAATTCCTTTGCTCATAATTGCTATTTTCCTATGTTTTTTAGTGAGTTTTTTTTTTTCTTCTCAAATTATACCTTTGCGATAGTTCTTTGGAAAAGGGATAAACTCTTCCTTGTTTTATCTCTTATTTTGTCATCTTTGTTCAATGGTAGCTCATCTGGCTGGCAGTTATTTTAACAAGTTAAAAGTATAATGTCACTGTTTCCTGACCTTCATGTTGAAGGTGGGGAGTCTGCTCTCAGTCTCATTAATTTGTAGTAGATATATATTTTACTTCTAGTGACTTTAAAAATTTTCATTTCATGTCCGATAGTCTAGAGTTTCTTAATAGTGTGTTTATACGCAGTTAGCAAGAAACAAAAGGGCATATGTTGTCCTCGTTTCATTGGGTAATATTTTTTTAAGCCAGCACACTATGAACTTATAATTCTTAGCAATCATCTTTAAACTTATGACTAATTAAGTAATATGCTTAAGACATAACAAGGTCAAACATTACATGGAAACACATAATTAGGCTAAAGAACATCCTTTGTATATTAAATTTTCTAAGATTTTTATTATTATAGATTGACTTTAAGAAACACTACCAAACGTTGGCAAGGTTTCAGTTAAATGTAAAACCTCATGCATAACTGAGGAGATAAGTCTTAAAACATCTCTTTAGGGCAATTTGGTAACATATGGAAAAACTGAAACTATATTCATATAAATTAACCCAGGAATTCAACTTCTAATAATTTTTCATGATAATTTTATTCAGAGGACTACAAAAAATATATATACAACACAATTTTTAATAAAATAGCCAACTTAAACTGGAATTAGTATGCTTAAAACTTAATGGCATGTCTATATAATGGAGCGCTTAAATAGCTATTAAAGTAATATTTCCAAGGAACGTCAAGTGAGAGGAGATATGTCCTACTAAAAAAGTCAGTTTATAAACAATATATATAACAAGGTAAAAATAGAGTCAAACAGATTAAACATAAGAAGTGAATAAAATACAGGACACCTGGGTGGCTCTGTTGGTTAAGGGTCTGCCTTCAGCTTAGGTCATGATCCCAGGGTCCTGTGATCCAGCCCTGCATCCGGCTCCCTGCTCAGCCAGAAGTCTGCTTCTCCCTCTGCTCCTCTCCAGAGCCCTGCTTGTGCTCTCTCTCTTGCTCTCTCTCTCTCTCTCTCTCTCAAATAAATACATAAAATCTTGAAAAAAAAAAAGTGAACCAAATACACTAACTAGTGGCAGATTTAGTATTTGGATAATATTATGATATATTTTTAAAATTTTTTCCTGAAATTTCTAAGCTTTTTACGTGAATTACCATCATGATCAGGTAAAGCAATTATTTTGAATGGGAGGAGCATAGAAAATATAGTAAAAGTAGATGTAAACTAGATATGTATAGAGTATAAATCATTAGTATTAATTTCTGAGGAGACAAAAGAAATAGAGATTTCTAATTTAGAGATTTCAGCTTTAGAAAAGTGTAAGATTTTCTTAGCATGTTACATACACCAAAAGCAGAAAAAGAAATAGTGATAAATTTGATTACATAAAACTTTTAATCTCTTATATAGATAATATAATTAACCAAGCTGAAAGACTATTAATAAACCAGAATAAAAAATTGACCACCAGATGAGACAGCAAAAGGGCAAATTGTTTAAACACAAAATATCTCTTAGAAATAAGATAAAGTCAGACCAGTAGCAGAATTAGCACATGCAAATAACCAATAAGCATGTAAATCTGCGATATCACTCACCACGAAATAAATGCAAATGATAATAAACACATAACCATTTCTCCTCATATAACAAATAAAAATGAAAAAAGTTTGTTAATAAGTTAATGTGGATAGGAATTTGGAAGAAAAGTTGATTCTTTCAATGTTTTGATGAACATGCAATTTGTCAAAAATTTTAGGTAGATGGTTTTGGGGTATTTTCAAAAAACAATATTCAATAAACTCATTTCTAGATATTTACTTTATAGTCATGCATACATATTTTTGCACAGGAAAAGAATGTTTAAGATCATTCTTACTTTCTAATGACAGGATGATGGAGTTTTGAAAAAAAGCAATGTATATAATTATAATATAATATGCAACATATAATAACAATATAAGCCATTTCACTTTCTCAACTGGGATAATAAACTATAGGATATATTGTTTCTGTATTGTTATCATGTGATATGAATATCTATTTAGATATTTTCAGAGTGAGAATATTTGCATGTGGAAAAGATTTTTCTAGACATTTTCTGCTGTTTTTTTAAGATTCTTGTACTTGAGAGACAGTGCACACAGGGCAGGGGGAGAGGAGGGTCAGAGGAAAGGGACAGGCAGACTCCCTGTTAAGGAGGGAGCCAGACACATGGCTTAATCTCATAACCCTGAGATCCTGATCTGAGCCCAAGTCGGATGCTTAACTGACCAAGCCACCCAGGTGCCCCTCAACTGTCTTTTAAATCATGGTAAAGACTCAAGTATTGGGTTTATAATTTTTCTGTGTTGAATGCATGGCATACATGAAAATTGGCAGCATTTTCAAGCTAAATATAGAATATTTATTAAAATATGCTTTGTTCTCTCAGCAGATATTTTATCACCGATTAGTATACTTAATTTATTTGCACACTTCTGACCTAAAGGAAGAAAATGTAATTTATTTTTAACCATGTAAATTCTCCCAGGAAGCTCGCCCTTATCAGCATCAGCTAGCTATGGGCTCAGGAGCAAGTGACTGCAGTACCCTTAAAACAACTGATTCATGAGTCAACTCCCAGAGATTACAAGTCTTTGGTCCTGGAAGATGCCAAGAGACCTAAATATTTCCCAAACATCCTGTGTGATTCTGGGGCAGGTACCCACAGACTCTACTCTAAAAAACACTGGCAGTAGTATTTGTCCTTCATATAAATCCTGACAATGTTAATTCGTTTTTATTACCCCATCATCTGCCTCATGAGGTGTGCAAAAATAATCAGGAACGTATTCTTACAACGGTGGCCACAGAATGACCTTTTACCTAAGACTTTTTAATTGGAAATCATGCCACTGTGGTATATTCTCCTCACATCATTGTAGATTAGAATAAAGTGATCTTATTAAAAACAGAAAGGAAGGTTTTGTTTAAATTGAAATCTAAGTATACAACAGATCTAATCTCAAAATGGGCTGACTGGTAAAGCACTAGCCATACCAAAACCCACATCCATTATATCTTTAGACATTATCTTATTCCATAGTTGCTTTTGCTGTTGGAGAAACTGATTTGAATAGAACCCTGGTACAATGCATCCTTCCTCTGCTAAAGAAAGAAAAAAAAAAAAAAAGAAGCAGGTTCTCCATTTGGAAAAATAAACTGTGAAATTCCCTCAGTTTCTAATTTCACTGCTTTCATGTTCACAAGGAATAGGGAGAACATTTGAGATATTTCTGCACTTCAAATTAAGTTTTGGATATCACACCAATTTCATGTTGTGTAACCTAATGTCAAATGACTGAGAAAACTGCAGATCTTGTTAACTACACACAAAGCAGTGAGAGTTTTTTTTTTATTTTTAAAAAGATTTATTTATTTATTTATTTTTAGAGCAAGAGAGGGTATGAGTGCAAGAAGGGGGAGGGGGAGAGAGAGAGGAGCAGACACCCCACTGAGCATGGAGAGGGAAGCAGGGCTCCATCTCAGAACCCTGAGATCACAACCTGAGTCAAAATCAGCAGTCAGGGGGCGCCTGGGTGGCTCAGTGGGTTAAGCCGCTGCCTTCGGCTCAGGTCATGATCCCAGGTCCTGGGTTCGAGCCCCACATCGGGCTTTCTGCTCAGCAGGGAGCCTGCTTCCTCCTCTCTCTCTGCCTGCCTCTCTGCCTACTTGTGATTTCTCTCTGTCAAATAAATAAATAAATAAATACATCTTTAAAAAAAAAAAAATCAGCAGTCAGATGCTTTAAGCAACTGTACCACCCAGACACCCCAAAGCAGTGATAGTTTTAAAAACATTTATCTTAGATTACATACATTTCAGATTGAGTCCCATATTTATTAAAAATTACCTGACTTTCTGACCTCTACTCTGTTCCTTTTTGAATCATCTTGCTTTCTCCTTCTTCTCCTGGATAATTTTTCCCCGTGAGGCTCTCTGTATTCTTTGTATCACTGTTTGGATTTTCTACTAAGGCCTTTCTCATTCCTCATTCTTTTCTTCTATGCTATTCTGAGAATCACAGCTCAGAGTCTATTTCGCAAAGCTTTGCTTTTTATATTACACACAAAGACAGTCTAAGAGTTGGTAATCTAGATGTTTGCAACTTTATACTTATAGTTAGATAAGAAATAAATATGGTCAATATTTATTGAACCATATTATATATAAGTGCCAGGCACTGTTCTAAGCAATTTATATATGCTATCTCACTTAACCAACATAAAAACTCCGATATTCCCTTGACATAGATAAAGAAATTGAGGTCCAGAGATACTAATCACTTGCTCAATTTCACACAGTAAGTTATAGAGCTGGGGAGGTGCCTGGGTGGCTCAGTTCGTTAAGTGTCTGCTTTTGGCTCAGGACATGATACCAGGGTCCTGGGATCAAGCCCCGTATCAGGCTCCTTGCTCAGCGGTGAGCCTGCTTTTCCCTCTTCCTCTGCCTGCTACTCCCCTGCCTGTGCTTTCTCTCTGTCAAATAAATAAACAAAATCTTTTAAAAAAAGTTATAGAGTTGGGGTTTTAGCTCTGTCACTCTGATTCTCGAATCATTAATAGTGATTTCCCAAAGAGTGGTTCCTGGAAGACCAGCATCAATATCAACAAATTCGAAGGTAATCGAATTTGTTAGAAACGTAGATAAGCAGATATACCCTAGATCTGTCGAATCAGGAACTCTGCATAGAGTTCAGTCTGTGTTTTGATAAGCCCTCCAAGGGATCCTGATGCAAGCTCAAATATGAGGACCACATTCAGATGCACTGTAGCAGGGCTTAGTTTAACAAAAGGTGGATGTAAATGGATGACAGATATGCTAGAATAAATACATTGTTTTGGTTATTTTATTGTTATTCTTAATATTTATATTTGTTAAACAACATGTTTTACAATTCACTGCATCAGCTGTTCAACTAAGGACTTAGTATTCATTAAGACTTTTCAGTGTACAAGAGGTTATGCTGTATGAAGGAGCAAGAAACAAATAAGACATCATTTCCCTCAAAGATCTGGTGATATAAATAGGGAGATAAAAGATTAAAAAAACAGGGATCACTAAAAACACTATATATACCTTGATGGCTTAGTTTAGAATGTGACATCTTGAATTAGAAAAATTCGGTTTGAACACCTCGTCCAACATTGATTAGTTATGTGATTTTATCCAAATTATTTGACTGTTCCAATACCTAGTTTCTCAGTTTTCCTTGAAAGAAGTTAACAAATTAAGTCGCTAGGAGAAAGCAAGTGTCTTGGACAATGACTAACAGATATTAAACTCCCAATAAATGTTAATTATCACTACTTCTCCAGCTACTAATAGAAGTTGACTGGATGGGAAGATCACTGAGGCCTGGTGTGTTCAAGAAGTTTAAAGAAAAGATGGGACCTAAGTTTAGCCACTTCTGTCTTTATCTCCCTTTGGTGAAAAGGAAAAGAAGTTGGTAAAAAGAGGAATTTGAAAGAATATTTCTAAGAAAGTGAATAAACCAGTTTTGATGAGGGAACAGATTGGTGAGGAAAATTAGATGAAAATGGAACAAGGTCAGATTTCAGGAGTGGGCTTTTTAAACTTGCTATAAAATAAAATTCATCTCCACTAAGGACAAATTTCACATGTTATACACATCATACATGCTAGAGCAAAACCACTACAATTATCATCCTCTAGTCATAGGCATTGACAAAGATCTACTAATCCCCAATTATGCAGGACTTCTTTTAATCCTCTAAATGCTATACCCAGTGAAAAGGGCTCAAAGAAAGGAAGCATGAAGTGAGGAATGAAAACACTATTAGGTAAAAAAAAAAAAAAAAAAAAAAAATCACATTGTTGGGCAATGTGTTTTAAGAGGTAACACTCACAGTAGGATCTTGGTAGGCTAAAATTTGAGCCTGAGAAACAGATCAAGAGGTAATAGAAAATAGATTTCTTCAAAAGGGATCAGAGTAGATTGCTCTCTAATGACCCATCTGATTTTATAAATTCCCTTAATAATACTAACTGTACATTTCTCAACCTTTTATCCTTAGGACTTAGCCAAAATTAAGTTAACTAACAACAATATTAACAATAGGCAAGGGAGTAGAATTGTGTTTACTGTGGTTCCAAAGAGATTTCTGAAGTAGATTCACTGGTAAAGAACAAATCCTCTTAGCTATTGTTGGCTTTGAAAATGTTTGTGTAGTGTAATTCTTTGCTCCTCGATTAACCCTCTCACTGACTACTCAGGCAGTTGCCCTATGGCAATCATGAGCTTTGAAATAGGAGTAGTTTCCTAACAAAAAACTTCAGGTTGAATAAGCATGATTTATGATATTCTTAAAATGATCAGAAAGATTACTTTAAAACATGCTTTGGAAATGTATGAACCTCAAACTCCCTCACTCCAGTGATAATATGAGATATACCAAGCTAATCAGTAAACTCCAATCTTAAAAATAATATCAAGAATATATTTATAATGTTCCATATTAAAATTTTAGAAGTTCTGATGTAGAAGATAAACAGATTATTTCAAGAGAAAATATCTATAGATATGCTATTGAAACTAACTCATCAAGTTGTCATAAAACTACTAAAAGACAAAAAAAGAGAAAATAGTGGTGTTGGAGAGGTTATTTCAATAAGTTATCAGATAGGAATAAGAGTGACTGACTTCATAAATCTATAAATCTATTTGGTCTTAATTTAGCACATTTATATAGTGAATATTACTGTCTTAATAAAGTGATTATGTAAATTTAGTACATATAATAAGTCAATAGAACAAAGAAATTTTGTAATCAGAAGGCTGTTATTATTTCCACTCCATTTTAAGACCTCATATATATTATTTCTCAGTGTGCCATACTGGATTCAAACCCCAGTGCTGCTATGAAATGGTTTTATGACCAAGAAGCAGGTAATATTCCTGTACGAACATTAAATTCCCTTACCTATGCAATTGAGGATAGTATGGTATTCCTCATAGAGATGCTTTAGGAATTAAAGCAAAAGTATATATGAAAATCCCTGGAACATAATAAGCATTTAATAGATGTTAGAGATGACTATATTTGGTTGATTATGTCATCTTTTGGCTTTTTCCTTAAGAAAGAAGAAATATACTAATTGTTTATAATCATGTTGATTTCTACACAAAAGTGAATTTTCTAAGTTTTCTTGTTTTTGATTTTGCTCTGTTTATGAGGACTGCTGGAGGAAAATTTTCCATGGATCTTATGTGTTTCTGCTTGTTTTCTAAGCAAAGCACAGGTTTCTGTGCTAACATGTCTCCCTTCCAGGCAAAGTTGTACAGGTTTGCAAGTTAGCCTTCTTTAAAAGATTGGAGCTTGAAACTCCCGGGTGACTTAGTGGGTTACACATCTGTCTTTGACTCAGGTTATGATCTCAGGGTCCTGGGATCGAGTCCTGCATCAGAATCCTTGCTCAGTGGGGAGCCTGCCACTCTCCTGCTTGTGCTCTCTCTCTCTCTGACAAACAAATAGAATCTTTTTACAAAATAACTTTTTTAAGTTTTTTTTTTAATTAAAAATAATTTTTTAAGTTTTTTTTAATTAAAAAAAAAACTTAAAAAAGTTATTTTGTAAAAAGATTCTATTTGTTTGTCAGAGAGAGAGGGAGAGAGAGCGAGCGTGCACATGAGCAGGGACAGAGGGAGAGGGAGAAGCAGACTCCTCACTGAGCAAGGAGCTCAATGTAGTACTGGATCCCAGGACCCTGGGATCATGACCTGAGCCAAAGGCAGCCGCTTAACCGACTTAGCCACCCAGGTGTCCCTAAAAACATAATTTAAAAAAAAAAAAATAAAAGATTGGAGCTTCCTAAGCTTGTTTCTTAGCTGTCACACAAACTGATCACTTACTCGTCATCAAGCTGGACATCTCCATATTACCCCAGGGGGTATCAGGAGCAAAAGAAGCATGTGAACACGAAGCTTATGCTGTGTGCAGTGCCTTAAGTCCTCATGAACCTTCTGCCAGCTCCCATGAAGGCGCAGCAGGTTAACCTGTCAGCTTGCAAACAAGGTAACATCTCAGGCCCTTCACAGCGCTTGACAAGGATTAGCTTACCTAAAGGGAAGTCATTCCACCTGATGAGATAAATTATGTAAAAATTAGGGACATGGTAAAGCATAAGGCTAATAGTTAAAGAAATTACTTCACTGTGTTATGTTTTAGAATAGAAATCATCTTATTAAAATGTCCTCAAACTTGTATTACGTATCACTTCACTTGACTTATTTTGTGAAACAAAAATAAGATATAGGGTATTTGCAATGGTTCTCTACTTGGTATTTTCACAGAATCTGGGGGTAAGATCGGGTCCTTGTCCTTTTTCTGCTCAAAGTACTCTTTTGCTGCAGCCATTTTGTTCCCGCCTAGATGAAGTCTTTTGTTGTAGCTGTGTGGTAAATTGATTTACCTGACGGTGTAATGGAAGACTAAGGGACATACCCATCTTCAGGAAAGGAAAAGTCAGATTAATAACTTGAGTCTTCAAAAATACCAAAAGTAAGGGTTTCTGAGAGTGAACAGTCATTCGGGTCCTGTGTGGATGAATGAAATGAATCTTCACAGAAAAGATTAGATTAGATATAGAATGTTAAAGCTGGATCAGACCATAAATATAATCTAGTCCAAGTCTACAGGGATTCGGTCACTTGTCCAAGGTCACGCTGTGCCGTTGGTGGCACACAGACCTCATAACTACAACGCCAGCATATTATTGCTCTACACCAGACATTCAAAACTGTGACAGCAATACAGATGGAGTTTGCAGCCCCTGGTCTGGGGAAAAAAAATTTGAGAGAGTTTCTCTTTCTCATTCACTGTTTTCTTCCTTTCATTTTTGTGGGGCCGTTACTGTTCCTCCATGCAGTGCTACAGGTTCATGTAATGTAAGCGTTTTGAGGTTTCTATATATTGTTTCTCACGAGGTTAATCTATGAAGTTTCTATTTCTATTATAATTGTTTACATATCAAATGAGTTTTAGGGAGTGTTAAAGAGTATTAGATATGAAACAGTAGGAATCAGTTTGCTGTCAATTGGTATTTTGCCAACATTTCCCAAGGCGGTCATCTTAGTGAATGTTTTTTATGTCACTAATTCATTATGCTATTAATTCATTTCGGTGAATTATATAAATTAACGCATAAATGAATATGCAAAATAGCAAATATTTATAAGTGCTATTTTATATAAACATACATACTTTATTGCATATATTTCTGGTTTAAAATGCCATAGATAAATAGAGGTTGTATGAACAGTCATTTAGGTGATATAAATACCAATTAATATAACTATTTCATTAGAATTAGAACATACCACAAAATTCCAAAGATATAATCAATTTTATAGGGTTAGGTTCTGAACTATTGAGGACTTCCCACAATGTCCATCAATATACTATGTACTCAAAAGTAGCATAAAATTTATAAAAGAAAAATAAATGTAATTGAGCATGAAAAGAAAATCACGTAAAAATTTCATGGTGTTTTAAAGTATCAGTATTTAAATAGGTGTCATCACTCTGACATCCCAAACTAAATTAATAACATTTTTTTAAAGATTTAATTTATTTGAAAGGGAGAGAGCATGCACAAATTGGGGGAGAGGCCGAGGGAGAGGGAGAAGCAGAATCCTCACTGAGGAGGGAGCCCAATGTTGGGCTGGATTCCAGGACTCCGGGATCATAACCTAAGCCTAAGGCAGATGTTTCACCAATTGAGCCACACAGGTATCCCTAAATTAACTACATTTTTATTGTAACTGTATTTTAACATAGTTACAGAAGAAGAAAGTTAAGAATTTAACTAGCTGAAAACTGCTTGGTTTTGTTCCAAAGAGAAATTTGGAAAATCTAAGGCTGAACTACTTATCAAACTCTAACCGCAGGTAAGGTATTGAAGATCTTCCTAAAGCCAAAAACAAAACAAAACAAAACAAAACGAAAAGGTGAACAGAGTTGTGATAAGGTAGAACTATTCAACTGTGTTAAGAAGCCAAAAAGTAACTAGTAGGTGGTATTTCAAACAGGTGATTATCAGGTGATTATTTACTCCTCACCTCTGTTTAGAGAGAGAACCAAAACACAAAAGGGATTTAAAAGGCCTTGTTATTTGTGAATCCTTAAATGCTATCTGATTAGCAAAGTCAATTGATACTTTAAATCTATTTCTGGGTAATCATCTTGTAAAGGTTGATACTTTCTTATATTCAAACTACATACCACCAAAAGGAACTTAAAATTTCTATTTCAAGATGATACTGCCGAATGAGCTAATAAACCCCTACTTGTCCCATCACCCCACAAGAAGAAACAATTCTCTTCCTGAACAAAATACAAAGAAGAGTCTCCTTTCCTTTCCTTCTTTTCTTTCCTTCCTTTCCTCCCTTTCTCCTTCCTCCCTCCCTGTGCTAGGTTTTGTGAATTTAGTGGGGAACCTTTATGGAAATCATCACTAGGAAAGGCAGACAGTTCAATAACTATCTTGGTGCCACCTGGGTAAGAGGAGTCCCTGCTTTGAGTCTTGGGCTTAGAGGGTTCAGCATATCACAAACACATGTCCTAAAGAACACAGCTGCCTTGTCACTCAGAACCTAGCATTCAGGTCCAGCACAAGAAAACTCTTAATTCTAAACATCAACTTTCATATAATACTGTTTAGACCCCAGGAAACACCTCTTCACATTTTAGCCCTATTCCTTTTAAACGTGAAACAACTTTAACCAAGGGCTACAAAAATTTGTGTGTTGTAAGGCATTGGAAGACGGATGATGTTTTGGCCAGTGTTGAGAGAACTGAGCAGAGGATCGGCTTAGTTAAGAGATAATAAACAAGTATTTACTTCTAATGTTAGCTTGAAGGCAATAGTTTCTTGCATAGTGAAAAATCATTTCTCAGAAAGGTGGAACATCCATTCTTTTTTCTTATTATTTCATTTTGTGCTTCCAGCATTCCTTACACATCACTGACATTTTCATATAAGCTGTACATAGTAGTTGGGAATAATTTTTCAGTATGAATTCATATCATTGGTTAATTAGTGTATATGAAGGTTCATACATAATATGTGTGAAGCATGACCCCTGTTCTTAACATTGGCAACCAGAATATTCTTTATATTCTAGAAAGCTAAATTTGCAAATAATTTTATTATAGAAATGTTATAAATTTGATTTAGGTTCTCAAAAAGCTAAATAAAATGATCTAGATATAAACATCATTTACAATTTGATTTATAGTAATTAAAATTAAGTGATGAAACAAATTATAAAATTTTTAATAATTAGAAAAATGTCATCATTTTAAGAATATTTTGATTTATTTATATTTATATTTTTGTTAAAATATATCCAATCCTATATACTTTGTAAACAAATCCCACTTTAATTTTTAATTTTTGGGGGCATTGAAAATGAGTACAAAGACTCTTAGAGAAATAGGAAATGCAAAAATGCAATACTGAGAAGAAAAAGAAAACTGAAAACAAAAGGAAATATATAATCTTCAAAGAGGCGCCTGTTTAAATTTTCAAAAATTCAAGACAGTGAAATGGAGCATATTTTTGTGGAACATGACCCACTTAAAATTGCAATCAGGACGTTACAAATTCTTTATTAATGAATATTTAATTACTTAATTAACTGATCGAAACAGTGAAACTGAGCAAAAAAAAATTATTCTCATGAAATACACTGCTTGAATAGGTCAGATGATAGCTTTATAACTTTATATTCTTTACTAGCTGAAGATTTAATTACCCATAGAAATAATAGAAATGTATGTGTGCTTCTATTTGCATATATTTGCTTGTGTATGCGTAAGATGTCTCTGGAAGGGCACATGGGGAAACTCTTATGATGGTTATCTTGGGAATGGAAGTAGGTGACTGGGTAGATGGAGTGGATGCTCTCTATACTTTTTGAACACGATGTAGAAGTTACTTACTAAAAAATAAGTTGTTTTTATTTTATTTTATTTATTTATTTTAATAAATTGTTTTTAAATCAAAAACTTTTTAAAAGGCCTTGGTTAAAAGTAAGGAAATTCTTTCTCAGGTCATGTTAGTTCACTTCTGTCTTCAATGGAAAAAAAAAAAAAGATTATAGCCTATAATCCTATACAGTATTTAAACAAGTAATTGGATGTCACTGACCTAGTATAAGAACTGTGCTGCCAATGAATAATCAAAGGTGGGCAGAACACAAAGGGTAACGAAGCCTTACTTTGGTTTTGCAGCTATAGCTTTTCAAAAACACTCTCATTTCATCCAACCTGCTGCCCTGATAGATTATTAAACTAAAGAGCTCTGTCTTCATTCAACATACTTTAAAAATGTGTCAAACGGTGTGTATTAAAGTTAAAAAAGACACGATCCCTTTTCCCAGAACACAGAGTCTACCGGGGGTACTAATGGGGAAAAAGGCAATTGCAGTATTATTTGACAATTGTTAGAAAGTGCTTAAACTGGAACACTATGAGATAACATTAAGAGAAAAGGCACATTAACTCAAGACTGGTGAGCAGGAGCTAACCCAAGGAAGGAAGGTTGGGGAAGATCTTTTCAGGCATAGGATTCAAGACAAAATGAGGTTCGCTGTAAGTAGAGTTTAATTTACAATGAATAAACTGGAGAGGAAAGCAGGTCCTAGATCACCTAAGGCTTTCCTGTGCATTATTTACTAAGGAGTTTAAATTTTATCCACAGGGCTCTGGGGAACCACTGACAAGTTTTTAACAGGCAAGTCACTGAGATCAGATTTGTGTTTTAGAACAATCACTTTTGCTACAAGATGAAGAACAGACTGGCCAGAGACAATTAGGAGGCTGTTGGAATTATAGTCGGAATGATTATGGTCTAAAGGAAGAAGGTTGCAGCAGAGACTGAGATGAATGTACAGAATTACTTGTAGATTGACCTGTTTTAGGGCTGACACACTGGGGATTAGTGGGCTCCCTACAGTTCAGGTTGCCAGATTTATCAAATAAAAATACAGTATGCCCAGTTAAATGTGAATTTTAGATAAATAGACAGTTTTTTTTTAAATATAACATGTCTCATGTAACTTTGGGACATTATGCTAAAAAGGTATTCATTTTTTTAAAACTGAACTTCAAATTTAACCAGGAGTCCTGTATTTAATCTGGCAACCACACTACAGTGAAGGGTTGGATACAGTACCTCCATTTTTACGACATTTAGGAATTCCTCTTTCTTCTATCACAGATATAAGTTTATGTTTCATTTAACACAATTCATAATTTTAAATCAAGAATACCCAAAAAAGTCAAATATAGGGCAAGAAAAGACTGGAGGAAAGGAAAGTTAATTGCATAAAAATAAAATCGATTTGAATAAAAAATGCAAGGAACTTATCTTCATTCTGTTATAATACCTCTGGATTACTTCCAGATTCTCATGGAGGAAAGTAAAAATTATCATGATATTTGTGACAGTCAATTTCCCCATATCAAGTGTTTTTCCCTGTCTCTTCCTTACTGTCAGTTTTCCACATTTGCTTTGGAGGGAAGATTTACTGAGAATTAATATCTGAGAAAGCACTAGTCTTATACTTTCCATATATAAACTCATTTAATTTTTAAAGCAATGAATGAGGTAGGTATTAATAATATCCTAACTTTATGATATCCACTCTGGAACTTACTAAAAAAGCTCAGAAAGTTTAAAAAATGCCTGAAATCCCATTGCTAGAATCCAAAGTAGCCAGTGCTTGAATTTAGATCATCTTGACTAACCCCCAGGAAAAGCCCACCTCATCCACAACTTCTCTCAAGGCTCTTTGGTTAACTTACAGGATTTTATAAGTTGACAATTATTAGTAAGTTGCTCTGATGCATCCTTCATATTTAGGTTGCTCTCTCTGAGAATCCATTAAATCTAACATAAGCTTGTGTTGATATAATTAAATTGTATTTGCTCCATGTCTATGCACAGAGACAAATAAGACTAGTGGCTAGTGCCGTTTACTTTTATGCTTTAAGTCCATTGGGCCGAGACCTTATTTCAAATTATTTAAAGCATTCACAAAATGTGTGGTGAATATCCACTTCAGTATTATATCAGTTGTTCTCAGGGTTTATTATTTTTTTTCTTCTCTCTTAAATGATTTGGTTTTCCTCCTAATTTTTGCCAGTTTTTAAATAGTTAGATATAAATGGATATGTTCCTATGATATTCACTGAGATGAAAGTTACTTTTTCTCATTATTAATCATCACATATGTTTCATGTCTTGTAATTGATATTTGTACTGAAACATTTCTTTGAACATTATTAAAATCAGGGTCATGTTTTGAATCATTTAGAGTCTATCATCAGGACACGTGTAATTTTGCTTGTTTATGTATGAGAGCCACCAAAATGATTTATCACATTAACAACTGGTTAACATTCTAAAGGCTGACACATTAAAAAAAAGCCTCACAAACATGTATGTGTATATGTGTGTATGTGTATGTGTGTGTGTGTGTGTGTGTGTGTACGTACATACTGCATCTATGCATATGCATTCCACATTTACCTTCAGCAGGAAAGTAATCTCTACAGCTACTGAACTCAATAGGCTTTGTTCATGCTCTTCTTATGACATTCATCATTTTTTGAGCTATTTATGCACATTTCTCATTTCCCCTAAGAGTTTTACAGGTAGAAACTGTGTTTAATTCATCTTTATATCTCCCACAGTGCCTACACACAGCTTTGCATACTGTTAGTACTTGTTAAATGTTTGTTAAATGAATGACAAAAATAAATAAATTTAGTTTATTTGACCCCTTGGTTTAGAAGTATTTTTTTATGAAAATCCAGTAAAGCCAGTCCCCATAAAAGCTTTTATTCCCAGACCTTTTATTTCTTACTGATATACTTCCTAGACCTTAAATTATTTCTTTAATTAATAAAGTATCATCTCCTACTGCAGATGTTAGGTTAAAAAGGGATTTAAGACGAAAATTGAGAATACTTGAGATTTATTATCCTGCCTTCTGATTATACAATCCTTCTGTATTGTCCAGTGAAGCATAACAATTTCAGTTCCTGATATAGGAACTTAACTGAATAATCTAAGGATGCCAAAGATCAAAAGCTTACTCTATAGAATGTCCTCAGAGACTAGTGATGGCTTCACAATAGGCAACTAAAACTCTTTTCCTTTGATATTAGAAGTTGACTGAAATGAACAAAGGTTTATAAAAGTAGAAAAACTTTCATCAGCACTGCTAATAGAGAAGGAAGACATCCGCTTTTGAAATCTTCAAGGGAGCTCAGCTTAATTCAATTGAAATGGAACCAAATTGAAGGTTAGTCATTTGCTTCCTGGAAAAAAAAAAAAAAGCCAAAAGAATCCCATAAATGTACCTTAATTTTATAATTTTTTTTCTATGTTTAAGATTTTATTTGAGAGCGAGAGAGAGTGTGTGCATGAGCATCAGTGAGGGGGAGGGGCAGAGGGAGAGGAAGAAATAGAATCCCTGCAGAGCAGGGAGCCCAAGGCAATCCTGATCCCAGGACACCGGGTCATGACCTGAGCCTGAGGCAGACCCTTAACTGACTGAGCCACCCAGTGTCCCAATGTGCCTTAATTTTAGAAAAGTGAGAACTGGTGGGAAAGAATGAAACCACTCCTCTAGGAAACTCTTTAGCCATCCTGGACAAGGGAAAAAAAAAAAAAGAAAGAAAATAGTTCCAAGTCGGCTGAACTGGTAGGTTCAAGTGTAAATGTGGGCCACACTAAACTGAAATCAGTTAAGTTTTTGTTTGCTAAGAGTTCCTCCTGATGCTACAGACCCCTCTCTTGATGGTGCTAGCAGTGACAGAGAAGGAGGCAGGGCACATCAAACCTTATTTGTGGAATACAAGTAAGTAGAACAGAAAAGCAGGTCCCTGGAAGGATAGAGAAGAAAGTCAAGCTTCGAAGCACCCTCATGGGATGGCCCATGGCAAGCCTACTCTTTGGTTTCTGGATCACGGACCCAACCAAATAAAATTGTATCCATCAATTGTTAAACTCCAAAAGGAATATAATAGCAAAAGATGTGCTAAGAGTGAAGCAATCCAACTAGTTCATTTACACTATTTTGAAGTGAAAATAAAATCATAAATATGGACCATAGTATACAATATAAAAACATACCACATAGATAATTATTTGTACAGGCTTGACTGCCATTAAAATTATGGAAAAATATGGTCTGTATGCATAGAAGGAAAAGAAAGTTTTGCAAATATACTTGTGACATGCAAAAGTACAGATATATTTTGTTTCTGGAAGGAAAAAGCCCACAATGTTTTATTCTTTAATTTGGTTTTTTAAATCTTTTATTAACAACCTCGGTTAAATTATATCGTGTCATTAAATATAGAAATCACAAGATTATACTTTCTCCTTAGGTAGAATAGAGCACGATTACTATCAAAAGTTATAGGAATTATGGTCACAGGATTAGAAGGTTGAGATCAACCTTGACCAAAATGGCCTTTTAATACGTGGGTGCTCAAAACTGCTAAGGCATACCTTGTGACTGCAAAGGAGAAAGCCACTTTGCTGTCCTGGGCAAAAATTTCCTTGGATACAAATTTAAGACCTTATTCCTTAAGGAGAAATTACAAAATAGAGAAAGGCCCCTTTCTTAACAGCGAGAATGTTAAAGTCCCATCTTCTGATGTCCTTTAAATATTACTAAGCAGACACAGAAGTCCCCTCCACTGGGAACTTGAGTTACCTGTGTGATAAACTCAGCTTTTGGAAACATTCAAAAGCAACTGAGATGTTTATTTACATTAAGTATTTGCTATTTTCCTGTTTCTCTGAAAGATATGATAAATAGGAAATGACTACTAAAATGGGTGTTGCTCCTGTGAACAACTACTCTCATTTCTAGAAACCAAAGCACTTAAAAGCCCAATTTTAGCATGTAGATACATCAGAAAATTAAAAACACTTTAATATGTTCTCCATTAAAAGTCACCTGCCATCCTCAAAGCTGCCCTGGGGATATAGTCTCTTGGGTTAGCTCAATTCTTCTCAGCCACTTAATCATATTAAAATATAATAATATTAATTCAATTCCTATACAAATAATTTTCTGCTTTTCTTAAAACATAACTAACTCTTCCCTTAGCAAGGATGGGGCAATGTTGGAGAGTACAGATAAAACTGATCATTACAGATTAAAAATGTGTTCAAAGTTTTGAATCTACTGACAGTTTGTCTGTAGATCAACCTCTGAATAGCAAGAAAATGACTTTGGAGCTGCATATGCATATGTCTCTGAACTAGGTAACAGCTTTGCCTTTCTTCCAGATCACAGTCAACTGGCCAGAGTTTAGATCCTGACTTTCATTGCCTACCTTTGGGATCTTGAACAAGGTACTAAAACTATCTCAGCTTTCTCTTCCATAAAACAAGTTTATTTGTAGATTTATTACATAAATCTATTATAGATAGATTTATTTTGAATATTAAAGAAAATAATGTAAAGTCTTAATTATCTTTGGTTTTGCCATTATGTTTTATCATCTTGTGCTGAATGCATCTATTGCTCATCTCTTAATGTGAGTCCATCAAGGAAAATGCCATAGCTCTCTTAAAGTTTATCTATCCATGCAAATGATGCAATACAAAATATTTTGTAAGTCAACAGAAATAAGAAATAAAACAGTATTTATTGAACAACTATTACATACTGAGGTCTTTTCATATATTATCTGATTTTAATTGGTAGTTTTATATTTGGTTTATTTAAACATCAGTATCCTTTTTAACACTTCTGTCCCTCAGTTTCACCCCAACCACTGCATAATGGAACTAATGCTTCAGAGGTCCTCACTTATTCAATATTCACTCAACTGAAAAGAGAGATCTTTATGAAGTATCTATAGTGATCTCCAGAAATATTCCAGATGATGACACAAACCAAGTGCACATTCACCCCTGGTTCCTCACTTCCAGTGTCATCCAGGAAAACAGATGACCACAGTTGGTGCCATTCACCCTTATTTTCAGTTGACAGTGGAAGTACTCCACAGAGCATACAAAGGCAAGATTTTTATTTAGAAGATAACTCTCAGTATTTCTCAGAGATGAACACTGTATGTCTTTCCTTTGCCTACTGCAACATGTCTGAATTTCTGAGTCTAATTGTCCAGGCCCTACAAAATATAATGAAAATGGAATAATATAAAGGAAAACAAATGAAGAAAAGAGACAAACATAAAGGGAGAGGATTCGAGGAGAAGGAGCGAGGGGAAAAGAGAGCAAAAGAGAGAGAGAACCAAAAACTGAGGTGACAGCTATCTCTAGGGTCCACATGTTGTGAAAATTTTTCCTGAGTAAATCACAGAGGGTGCACACATGATATGGTCTCACCCTAGCACATAAGAAACAACTTCAAATCCCCTTAAAATCCAAGATAGATGACAGATTATTTTCTTCATGATAGAACAAAATCATGCATCCTAAATTATGAAAGTTTAAGGAAAATTGTGTCAGAGGTTTATGTTTCAGTGACACAGCTGACAGCGAGTAAGATATTTACTAGTGAGACCAAGCAACCTGCACACCAGGTGTTTCCAGAACAACAGATAGAACAGTTACGTGATTAGGCAGCATTGTTGCTGCTAGAGTGTTGAGCAACAAGGTCAATTGAAATCAATGACTGAATATATGTTTCTTAAGACAAGGCTATTTATACATAGAAGACAGTACATTGCTACTGTCTGACTGCTATTTTTCACTTTACCCATGGGTAACATTAGGCACAACAGGAACCTCCCACCTGTGGCTTCCAGCATTGCAAACACAATGATTGATAGGTGGATTGACTCTTTGTTTTGCTTATCCATTCAAAAAATGTTAGCTGAATATAGAGTGTGCAGTATATGCTGGGAGATAAATGCAATTTGAACAGATTTCCATAGATCTCAAGTTTCTTTTTTCATTCATTGTCTAGTTGATTAGACAAGTATGTGAGGCCCCACTAAAATACCATTTGCATAATTAATATGTAACAGGTGCAGTAAAAACTCTCATCTAGAATAAGTTCCAAAATCAACACAGGAACTTAAGTCCTCTGATTCCACATTTCATGGCCATTGCTCCTATTTTCAGTCCTTCCTTATTACAAGGTGCTAACCCTCAGGATCTTAGAAACAGGAGGTGGAGGGAAGACCTCTAAGACTGGTTTTTGCTAATTAAACACAGACATCAGCAGACAATGAATCAAGAAAAAGATAAGAAATGGCATTTTAAAAAGACTTGATGGCTCACAGGCCCGCATGCTGTGATTATAACTTGATCAAATTATTTATCATCTCTATAAAAGAATCCACTCTCTAAGTGGGTGTGACAGTTTGTAGGGCATAGAATACAAAGAGCCTCACACAGAAGAATCTCTGTGATGCTCATTCCAGAGCAGTGTGAGCTGTGCTGCTGGCCCTAGGCTTTGCCTCTTCTATCTCTACTAAGATACCCTGTAAGAAACTCTCCACAGTTTATCTTGTGCACATGCCACTGAACATTTAAACTCAGATTATTATCTCCCTTCTTTCATCCCGATTCTATGCAAAATACACAGAGCTATGCGTGTTATTGTCCTCTCATATACCGGACTGAATGTGCTATCTCCTTCTCAGTAAATTGTTAAACTGAAACCTTGAGTATAATTTGGGTTTCTACATTCCTTGCCTTTAGGGAGCCCCTGCACCGAGTATATCTGATTCCATTGTCAGTGACAGTTCCCTTTGGAAAGCACCAGTCTGGTATTATAGTTTACACCTTAGTCTCATGAGCTTCATTTAGGTGAATCAAACCCCAGGAGACACATCCATTCTGGAGGAACAGCGGACAGATTTCTCAAGGAACAAGACTTAAGGCTAGACATAGGAATGGAGCAAATTCCTGTATATCAAGCAACTCATCAGGCTTTGAGAAAACCAACTAGCTGGCCTGACCCAGAAACAGCTTCCACTTCATTGCGCCCTACTTTAAACTTCCAATTCTTCTATTTCTGCATAAATGCTCCAAATATTTCTACCAACGTAAACCATGTTCTTTTACTTGTGTTAGGATTTTAAAAATCTTCTAGCAAAGGAACTAGTCATTTTACGTAATCACATCAATTCACAACATGTCCTGGTAAAGTATAATGAATAATGATAATAAAACAGATCTAGAAAACATTCCTTGGCTATGGAGCCAGATTTGCCTAGAATTCAGAAAATTTCAGAGTTTTAGAAAATTAAGCACATATTCTAAATATTGCATATTATATCTCAGAGGGGTCCTAGCCACACCCTGTCATCAAATGCTTTACTATTTTTTCAGACAAATCTCATTATATTTTCACAATAATCTTATAAGTAGTTAAGTGGTTCCTTACTGTCTACATACATATACTGTCTACATGTAAATAAGGAGGAATCAAACACTTGAGAACATTTCAGTAATTTGTCCAAGACACACAGTAAGTTGCTGAGAATATAATAGCAATCAGTGACCTTGCCCTTAAATATGATAACTTCACTAACTCCAAAAGAGAAATTGGGAAAGGCGTGCCAGTTGAATCTTTTACCTCCCCCCTTATTGTGTTTAGAAATGGCTAAAAGTACAGTCCATAAAGTCAAGACAACATGGACGGAAGGTTATCTCAGAAAATTTGGCTAAAGGCACTTTAAACTCACTAATGCTAATTTATGAGGTGGCAGGCTAATGATCCTTGTAGTAGCGCTAAGATAACTAAAGGAGAGGTCATGTGAATTGGTACAGAGTATGTTTGCAAGTGACGGTCAGCTGCCTAGGCGCTGCCCTTGCAGGATTTATGAAGCCCACAAGGCTCAGTCCTACATCTCATCGCTGACCCCAAAAGACTGGATGTAAAGCCACAAAACTCTTTGTACTCTTTGTCAGACCACCACTATTCCCCAGTGTTTCAATACCATGATCTATGACACCACCTAGTCTCAAGAAAATGTATCAGTTTGCACTCGGACACATATCCATTATGGCCTGCACACAGCCCAATTGGAATCCTTTCCCAGACCTTTCTTCTAGCTCTGAAAATATGTCCTCATCACAGACTCCCTCATTTTCTTCTCCTTCATGAAACCAGGCCACCCTTGCATAAAATGGATTCCTGAGAAATCCTTTCAAGAAGCAGCTGTCTCTCCTTTGTTTATTTTCTACCACTTAATTTGCATAGTACTTGGAGAAAAGTAGAGCTTTTCCCTGTCATTTCCAGACCACAAAAAATAGAAGTTTACAGAAAAGAACATGTACATCCTCTCCCCATATTTGTTATATCTGCATGCACATGTTACTCTATTCTCTCCTATTTCTATGATGGTGACCCTCCAGACACTAAACAAAAGCCAACCCTTCTAACAAACTCAATAACCTACATTAGCAATTTCCCTCAATCTCTTCCCCTTCATCAAGTTCTTCCCTTTTTAATCCATATCAGCATATATACATACCACAATATTCCCAGTCTTCACCCGAAGCAGCAGAGGGCAGGGGCACCACTTCTTTCTACACCTTTCTAGCCACTACACCATTCTCTGTTCCTGTGTCAGCAACTCTTCTAGAGCAACCTTGGAAACACTTTATCTATCTCTTTTCTCCCATCCTTCCTTGAACCACATCCACAATGTCACAATTTAGCACTGTAGAAACTATCAATGTCATACCTGTGCCAATTCTCCATCTTCACCTTTACCTTAACTCCCAGTGTCTGAACATGTTGAACCCATTCCTCTTGAAATACTTTCTTTATTTGATGATACTGTGTTCTTGTCTTTTCTCTCCCCAGCATGATGCTGTCATCTTGGTTTGTTTCCTCCATCATGACTTTACATTTTTTTCCTTCTATTGCCTACAGCTGAGTAATTGACCCCACAATTTGCTCTGATGCCTATAGCTGAGGAATGGCCCTACAATTCACCTGGCTTCCAGACTGACCTGTTTAGAACTATCAGACTTCTTTATTCTTTTTTCACCCACAGCTCATCCATCAGCATGTATAGGTGGTTTGTATCTCAAAAAAGCTTTCCTAGGGGTGCCTGGGTGGCTCAGTTGGTTAAGCATCTGTCTCAAAACTCAGGTCCTGATCTCAGGGTTATAAGATTGAGTCCAGGGTGGCATGCTGGTCATGGGGACTGCTTAAGATTCTCTCTCCCTCTCCCTCTGCCCTAATCCCTGCCCCTCCCATTCCCCTGTTCAAGCATTTGCTTTCTCTTAAAAAAAAAAAAAAAAAAAAAGCTTTTCTACCACCAGTATACCACTGCCTGAGTTCAAGCCCAAAGTGTTCACCTCGATAATTAAGGGAAGTTCCTCGTAATTCTCCCTGCTTTATTTCTTGCTCCATTTTTTCTCACCACTTTGTTTCATCTTTATGTAGAGAAGCTAGAGAGAAACTTCAAAAATGTATCAGATCATGTAATTCCCCTGTTGGAAATCCCCACAAAGATTTACTTATGAGAATAGAGTCTGTTATGGGCCTATACAACCTTTCATGGATCCCTATATATAATTATTGAGTATCTTTGGTCTTCAGGGCTCTGTGTTATGATGGTAGATAAGAAAACTCTGCCTTTTCGCTCATGGAAAGTGTTCACAATTCTCTGCTTCCTACTAGTAACTACCCTAATTGCAATCAATATTATTACTTCTTAGATTCCTATAAGAGTGTTTTCACGTTTCACTACCTTTGAGCCATTCCCCACACTGAGCCATAAAAATCCTTCTAAAGTACAAATCTCATTATACCACTTTTGTACTGGAACCCATCTAACACTGACTCCCTGTTAACCTCAGGTAAAGTTTAAAGTCTCTAACCTGATCAGGAATAGTTCCTAATGGTCAGTTTGCCTTTCTATCCTAACCTGTTAATACAATTTCTCCATGACCCATCCTTCCCATGTAAAACAAAAAACTAAAAACAACCTTCCACTGTCATCTTGGTTCTAGGGCTCTATTCCTACTGAATAGGAATTTCAGCCCTCTGATTATTATCTATGATTTTATAGATACATATTGATAATTGCAGCTCTCTCTCTCCCAAATCCCTCTTGTCCCCTTTTTAGCTGTTTTATCCTAACCCGTCTTAATGTTTCTTGTCAGAATTGCATTAGCAGCAAAAAGCTGATTGAGTTGATTGGTTAACTATACCCCGAGATACGCCCAGAAATCAGTTATTGCTACTCACTGGCTTGTCGTTGCCATATGATTACAATTTCCTTGAGACCAGGAGCTATGTTTTGCTCCAGCTGGATATTGAATACTTAGTAAAGTACCTACTTAGAGTAGAGTGGGTATTTAATATTTATATAAAGAAGGGATGAGGGGCACGTGGGTGGCTCAGTGGGTTAGGCCTCTGCCTTCGGCTTAGGTCATGATCTCAGGGTCCTGGGATCGAGCCCCACATCGGGCTCTCTGCTCAGTGGGGAGCCTGCTTCTCTCCCTCTCTCTGCCTGCCTCTCTGCCTACTTGTGATCTCTGTCTCTGTGTCAAAAAAATAAATAAAATATTAAAAAAAAAAGGGGGGGATGAATAAATAAATGAATGATGAATAAGAATAGAGACTGGGAAGACTTCATATATATAACTTAATATATAATATAAATGTATTTATATATTATTTTAAAAGTAAGGTTACCATCCAATACATTGATCTTTTATTTCTTTATCCTTATGCTCTATTTCCAAAATATTTAATAGATGATTTCTAGCTATTCAGTAGCAGGATTGGGACTTGGTGGGTCTCAGATAATTCTAAGGTAATTGCCAGATCTTAGATAATGAATTCTTCCCTTCAAATCTTTGTTCTCTGTCTGCTTTCAGATATATGTGTCACATTTTACCATCATGATCTTGAAACTTAATCCTACCCTAACCCTGACTGGATTGTGCAGTGGCCAACATTACACACAACTGATTCTTGTTGTTGATTTAATAAGTCACTATGTCTTTTACCCCCTCATTTATATGAGAAACAGACACATATTTTAGGACAGGAAATTTGAGGGATTTTTCTTTTTTTCTCACTAAGAGGAAGGAAAATGTTCATTATACTTATTTTAGAAAGTATCTTATAGATAAATATAACAATGCAATTTATTGTTATCGTTTTAAAGGACCCATCCTGGAATTCAACACAAATCAGCTGGAATCGTAAGTTGTCTTGCCTGGATAAATAAGACAATGCCGCTTCTATTCTAATTTATTGTTTTATATAGCAGAATAGTCCTTAGATCAGCTCTTATTAGGAGAATGCTTCCTGATGGTATTTCGGTTTCTTATTTTGCAAGTCACTCTACTTTAAAATATGGTCACATAACCAATTTATAGAAACGCAAAACAAATTTGAAATTGTTGTAATGGTGTGCTGGGGAAAAAGCATGCTCTTCAGTTGTCACCATCTCTAATGTCCCCTTCATCTCTTTTCAGATGGCTGCTACTTAATACAGGCAGAGTTTTATTCAATTCGATGTGTCAGCATTTATAATAGTAATATTGTGATTAAATTTTTTTTCTAATATTAGGACTTTCTCTACATTTCAGAAAATGACACTTTTAAATCCTCTGAGAGCAAGTGAAGCATTTGCCCTCAAGCAAATTTAAAGAGACAAAAGAGGCCTTTAAGAGTGAGAGAAAATACCAGGAGGATACAGTATCTAAACACACTGTTAACATATATGTCACGATGATGGTTTGATCTCTAATTGCCTCAGCTTGATGAATTATCAAATGGACTGGAGAGATATGGGGTTTTCTTTCAATACCATCAAAACCGTCAAATTTCTACAAAAAATAGTTCAGTCGTAGCCAGATTCATCTCACCCAACATATTATGCAACCTGCCTGTCTCACAGGAGTGGTGGGAAAGCTAATTAAAATGGCCACAGGAAACTTCTAAATAGGTAGCTGCATGGAATAATAGTAAAAAATAGCATTTTTAACTAAGCAACAGGAATCACTGGGTATCTTGAATTTAATGTCTCTAATGTTTTCCATGAACGCCCGCTCCCTCCTCCTTTTTAAGATCACCGAACTTTCATGTTATTGGTAAATGTGATGTCACTTTTAAGGTAAATTTATAAACTTATTAAACCCTCTTCAACCAGCATTACTGAATAGCAGGTGTAAGCCATGATTTAAATTACTCTTATAATGTAATTTTAAAAGTCTAACATAAAAACTCAGCTTCCACAGATGTTTGAGTTGAAAGCTTCCACTTATCAGTCTCACTCTAATTGCAACCAAATTAATACAATTTACTTTGATTTATGGGCGAAATGCTAATTTTGACTTGGCTGCCCTCCTGGGAATTACATAAAGTCCAGCGGTACTTTTACTTCTTTACCATTGAGAATGGGGGTGGGATGGAGACTCCTGAACGTGGGGTAGACCCGTGAGATCCATGAAGTGGGCCACCTCTTACCACCCTAATCCCATACAGCCTTGTTTCTGTTCTACAGAACAAAGTGCTTTTATCTGAATGTGCTAGATCTCTTGGACTTTGAGCATACTTTCATTTTGGGATTGGGCATTACCTCAGGCCATCACTATACCTCTCCTCTCCTCCAGTGCCGCTTCCTTCACTCCTCTTCAAACTTCACCAAGCTAATATCTATTTTGTGTTCACTATTTGATTCAAAGATATGCCCTTCCAGAAATTCTCTTCAAATCAACTAAAATTAATTTAGCCAAAGTGCTACTCCTGAAACAAAAGAGGTGTTGGCAGCTACCATTGGTTAAACGGCCTTGAAGGAGAAAGGGAATTTGAGAACCAAGAATTAGGACTTTAGATCCAGTCAACCTGCATTTATCCAGTGTCTTCTTATATTATCTCTGTCTGGATTACCTGTTTCAGTCTCATAAGTCTCCATGATTGGTTTGCAGAGATTTTATCCCTCTCTCCTATCTTTGTGTGTTCACATGTCTGAGTCTTATACTAGAAAATGAGCTTCTTATGACCAGAACTAGCTTGCTTTTCTTTATCTCTGTACCTAAAGCCCAACAGTACAGAAACAGTAGTTACTGGATAAATGAATGGAAGAATAAATTATAAATAACAGCAAATCAGCAACAGCATTCATATTTTAATAGATTTTTGCCATAATGATCCTTCTTTTTTCAATGGCTGGAGGATAGAGATTAAACAGAGAAGTTGAATTAAAAAGAAAAAAAAAACAAAAAAGGATGGGAATAATACCTGGAAACTACTCACTAGAGTTTGGACTAAAAACTCAAATTGAGACAATTTATTAATCAACTGCTAAGCTAAGCAACCAATTAATTATATTTGGTTTTGTAATAGGGACTTTCATACACATCACCTCTTTTGCTAATAGTTAGATTAATAGTAAGAAAATCATTTTTATATTAAAGCAATAATATGGTTGCTATTACAAAAATTTGTGGTCAACACTTAGTACAATGCATAGATTAAACTCAAATATCTTCCATCAGTATGAAAAGAGACTATTTCCACTTCATATAAAGAAAAACAGTTGAAAATGTTTCTTGCTCTAAGTTCACAAATAACAAGAAAATAACAGAATACAGCAATTTTATACCTTAAAAATATGACTATCAAAAATAGGTCTTTCCATTTTAATGGGAAATAACTAAGAAAATATACTGCCCAAGGCCCAGGCAGAAATAAATTCTCCTTCAGCAAGCAGCTGATGCATATCCTATGAAGTTAACCACTATAAAGTTGGTCAATAAAGCCAATCTTTTAAATAGATAATTTCTAATTGTAGAGGAAGAATTTATTCCTTAGACCTGGATTATTGAGTTCACTTGTAATTAAAAGTAAATCTTACCAAGAAAATCTCATAAGGAATTGGTATCTGCTTATTTGTTTTGTGGTATTCATTAGGGCAAAGAAATTTATACATGCATGTCAATCTTCCATGCCCTATTTGAGAAAAACTGAGACAGGGACAAGGAAAATAATATTTGGTTAGGAGAAAAAAAATAATTTACATAAACTAAGTAAATTTTCCTTTATATTATGTTTAGATTGTACCCCCAAATGTTGTTTTTTTTTTTAAGATTATTTATTTATTTATTTATTTGACAGAGATCACAAGTAGGCAGAGAGGCAGGCAGAGAGAGAGAGAGGAGGAAGCAGGCTCCCAGCTGAGCAGAGAGCCCGATGTGGGGCTACATCCCAGGACCCCTACGATCATGACCTGAGCCGAAGGCAGGGGCTTAACCCACTGAGCCACCCAGGCGCCCCCCAAATGTTGTTTTATATGTAAAAGATGTAATCCTTGCTTGAAAATCTCGAGAGGTGACTCTAATCACTGTGTTGATTCCAGACTAACAGATACTCTGCAGAATGAAGCTTTCGTTTTAGACAAAAGCACATCTACTTTTGAGTATGCGTTTAAGTTTGCTGTTAGTTTATATTTTTGTTTGTTTTGGTAGTTAAAAGTCATTGGTAAATCTTGGTCAAAATCATATATATGCATTTAAAGGATTGCAGGTAGCTTCACCTACCACTCTCAGGGCTATTTCAGTGCCTCCAAAATCACCTTTAGACACTAGTGCAGGTCATTTTCCAAATCACGTTTGAATTATTTCTCTTTCATTTGGGTATAGGTATCGAGGACATAGTGATCCTCAAATAATGCAGTGACAGGGAAAAAAAAAATCACAAATGCCTCACGATTGTTCCTTTGGTCCAAACCCATAGCTTGTCCTAGACTTGGTAAGTTTCAGGAGGAAATTCCGACATCAAAGTCTATAAGCACACACATAACAAGAATACTCTATTTTGACAAACATTCAAAAAAATTTACCAACCCTTGTTAGAAAAATATTCCCTATTTACATTTTCCATTTTTATAATCTGTTTCTGAATTGATGGCTTCTATCCCTCTCATTCAATCTCATCTAATAAAAATGATTTTTTTCCTGTCTACATTTGTTTATTAAGAGTATGGGCTCTACCATGCACGTGTTATCCCTTCATGATGTTTTTTAATCCTATGGAATCAGACTATTTGCTCTTGTATCTGCTCCTGAAATTTATCTTCCAATTTGGTGATTCTTTGTTAACAGCTCAATATTTATCATGGTTTGAAATATTTTTCCAGAAATAATTTGTTATATCAGGTCATAAATCTCTATTTGAATTAGTCGTTAAAAGATGTTGCTACTAATTAGGATTTTCATCTATCTTTTAAGCTTAGAATTTAAGTCCCCAAGAAATATAATATAAAATCAATATTCAATTTGCTGCAATTCTGTTCACAAATAATTCCCATCGTGTGTTTTCTCATGAAAATAAGTGATTGTAGTGACTGGGCCACTGGCTGCTATGTTCATTCAAATTGCCAGTGAGCTCTGCATATCTCCAATCCTCTTATCCAGGTTAGATGTTCCTCCTTTGTCAAAACCTAATTCTCCATAGTGGCCCTATGGTTCTATATAATATACAATATGCAATATACAATATATAATTGCTTTTTTACTTCTCTGACTCTCCCAGTAGACTAAAGCTCTTCAAAAGAAGAAATTATGCCCATGTTAAATCCCTAGTGTCTAATACAGATGTTATAATTTCTGTTTAAGAAATGTTTCCATGAAAAATGAATATCAGTTAAAGTCAATTAAGAGAACATGCAATGAATCACATGTGTGTGTTCTACTGTCTCCTGGTATTAATGATTTTTGTACTTTTTGAGAAAAAATATTATAATTGAGCCCACCTCTATCAGAAAAAATATAGCTGTTTTTATCTAACCATACAAGTAACATTCTTCCACTGAACGCATTTTGTTTGTTTGTTTTTCAGCGAACGTTGCATCCTGCTGCGTGGGAATTTCATCAAGATAATTAACGGCAGGAAAAAAAAAAGAAGACAATATTTTTGCCCTACAAGATTAGTATACAAATTAAGTATAATAAATGTGAAGAGTGTCTGATACACAGTATCACTTAAATAATTAACTGTTTAACTAATTCAAGTTGTATAGTTTGTGAATTTGTGTGAATATGTGCATATGTTTTTACTTCCTTCAGAAGAAATAAAACAATAGCAACAAAAACTGGCAAAGTTCCTTTAATAAGAAATACCATTTCTTCAGCTTTTTCTCTTTAAAAAAATTTTTTTTTAAGTTTTAAGTAGAAGAATCCTATCTTTAGTTGTGTCTTATCTTCCTTAAGCTGCTACTGAAGTTGACTGAAAAAGTTTAAGGAATAATGGTAATCAAACCCAGAATAGAAAAGGAGAGTCATTTGTAACCTCCTTAACACCATGGTGAGCAAAGTAGAAGATGTTTCCCAACAAGAAAAACTCGACTTGGCTCCTGAAAGGAAACAGCTTAGAATAATCAACCTGTCACTGCTAACCTTGTTTCACAGTCATGATTTCTTGAATTCTGAAGTAATCACTTGTTTTGTTTTATATATATATATATACATATATATATCTGAAGTAACCACACACACATATATCATAGGTTCTTAAAAATATTCCATGAAGAACAGTTGACAAATAAATGTTTGCTAAGATCAGGATTTTACAATGCAATAGAAGAGTAATTGTTAGAAACTTTTTCACGTCAGGTATAACTGGTGTTTGATATTTGGGGACATGAGACCATCCACACGAATAGGGAGCCAGTTTTGTTGTGATTTTTAAGGTTTATTTTATAGACCTTCCTGCCCTGAAATAGTTCCCACACTGATACTTGAAACCCCTATTAGATATCTTAAGCCCTGAAGATTTTGGTCCTCCCATTTCCCTATTAAATTGAAATTGCTTTACAGGATGTAACCATAGGAAGCATCAGCTAACACCTGATCAGGGATTGCTTTCCAATCTGGCAGACAGCTAATTAAGTGAGATAGTTCCTATGGGAAAGTACTTTGGGGATGGGGGGCCCATAAGGAGGAGAGGAATACTGACTGAGAAAGAAGATGCTAAAGAAAATTTGGTCAAATTGAAATTTATCCTAGGGATGCACATATTGGATATCAACACCATTCTCTTTCCCATTCACTAAAGTATGATTATAAACCAGGGCTGTAGATGAGAATCATCTGAGGGGATTATTAAAACCATGTTCTAAGCCCCAAAATTGATCGAATGCTTCAGAATCTCTGGTGGATAGACCTGGTCTGCATATTTAAATGTCCCCAGAAAATTCTGTTACATACACCATTGCCATAAAAAGCTAGTAAGTTAACTATATTGGGCTCAGTTCTATTCAACAAACCTTCATTGTAAACTTAACTATGTAGAAGGAACAACGTTGAGGTATTGTGAATGGCCTAGACACGAATCTCATTTTCAAGGAGATTATCATCTACCAGGAATAATAAATTGTGAGCATTAGAAATACAAGGAATAATCTAAGTATTTTTTAAAAATGCTACATATAAGAGGAAGAGGAATAGATTACTTTTGAAAATAACTCTCAGTAAAGGTTTCCTGGAGCATATGTTAAGGCTTCCTAACTTCCCTTTGTCCCTCACAAAGGACTTTGTGGGGTGACTATCCCACAGCCTTAGTTTCCTTTCTGTTCCTAAACTATGTCAGCCTCAAGACCACAAGTTAGTCTCAGCAAAATATGTGCAGGAGCAGGATTGCAGTCATTTTCCCTTACAGCTTGCCCCAGGATAGGGTACACAGGCATTTGACCTCAAGACCTGGGATTTCCACTACAGCACTCTCCCTACCACAATACCAATATATTCATTTAGGCAATCAAAAGAAGGCTCACTGTCATGTAAAGCAGTATGCAAGCTCTGAAAAACAGGAATGAATAAAATCCTTACCCTTGAGAAACACATGAACTACTGATAATGGGATTTTGGTTTCAGACTCTGAGGCTATGCTGTCCCTTGCTTCTCTCACTTTGTTTTAGGAATGAGCTTCTGTGGTATCAGCCCAGCTACCTACCTCAGTTTTAGTCCTCCCATGGGCACAATTGTGGTGGTAACATGGGTTCTTGAAGGACTGACCAACTGTTCCTGAATTCCACAGGTTGAAGTTCTGACTCCCTTTGGCATTAATCACTTCCAAGTTCTCCCCACATAAATATCTCCTCAGTTCAAGGAATGGCAGGTAGGTCAGTGGAGTGGGCAAGGACACTAGGTGTAGGTAGAGAATCTGAAGTTTGCCATACAGTAAAGATTCTAGCAGGATACTATTTGAAAGAAATTAATTTATCTCTGAACAATGACTAGCAGACAGTGGAAGAAAAGTATCTTCTCTTAATATGTTCCACTCCTAAGTTTTCCCAAAATCTCTACAGCATACTACAATCACATCTGTTCAGCTACCTAGCAAATATTCCATATTTGCAAGCATTTTGCAAGCAGCTACCAGTGTTTAATCTTGGGATAATTCCTTCTTGATGTGCTAACCCCAAGGGTATTTTTGAACAGCCTAAATGTGAATTACTGGTTGTAAAAAAGAAATCTGGCTGTTTCAAATCATGTCTGTCTGTAACAGGACATGACAACATTGAAACACAAGGTCATGTCTATGCAATCAAAGCCCATTAGGGTAAATTTGGCTGCTGGATTATCAAGGGAGCAATGTATAATAATTAATCAGAAATTGCCATCATTAATGAAATATAATTTTGAAAATTGTTCTACATTTTACCAGCAACACAACATGGCAGAGATACATTTGGATAGAAAGTTAAAATGTCTTCATCTAGCTTTCTACAGTCTAGTTTTTGTACTCTAGTTTCATTATTAGTAAGTAGGAAAAAATGGATATGCATCTTTTGAGATATTAACAATAGTACCTTATGTTTATTAATGTACTAGTTATAAAGTATTTTAATATACATTGTATATATTGAGACCCACAAACAGTATTCTGAAGTAGGCAGGAAAGTTCTTTTGTTTGTTTGTTTTTGTAGTTAGTTTTCAAACTGCAAAGATAACTTGCTACCAAGTGTGGTTGGTTAATGGCAAGATTATTGACTCAAATGCTGGTGTTATAATTCCTAGTTCATCACTCGCATCATTAAGAATTCTTTCACTTGTGAGAGGAAGCATCTTGACCCAAACTGTATTAAACTAAAAAGAAATTGGTTGCTTCATAGACCCGAAAAGACTATGGGCAGGTCCGGGGCTCGGACCAGTTCATGGAGATCTATACCTCAAGTCCCTTCCTCCATCTCCTCATCAAGCTGCTCTCCCCTTCATGACAGCCAGTTGACTCCAGCAACTCCAGTCTCTCAAACTCACACTACACATTCTAAAGACAGTGAGAATTTTCCTTTTCAGAAGTTGCAGCAATGCTTGTTTTGAGCCACTTCAGTCTGAATGTGCTACTCTGAACCAATTATTGTGCCATGTGAGATGTATAGTCCAATTGGTTTAATCCAATAGAGCTGGTGTTGGGGAAAATTCTACCCACACATGAGAATAAGAGGGATGATTTCTCACAAGAAATTTGGGAAACTGTTTCCAGAAGGAGGGAGAATTGATATTGGGAAGTAAACCACAGAAGCCTATTCTAGGGCTCTCTCTCATCTCACCCTCCCTCCACCTCACTCTCAACTCCTGGAATGAAATTACCTGTTTATATATGAACCCATGTTTTAAAAGTATAAAGCACACCAGGCAAACATCAATAATATTTCTGTCTAGTTACATGCAGGGTTATATTAATTCCCTCAGAGATAGTACCAACCATGTGAATGGCTGGGGTCCTTGATCCTGACTTTACAGGTGACTGTGTCCCCCAAAAGTCAGTAGGATTATCTTCTAAGAAGGGGTGATCACAAACCTGTTTAAATACACCAGAAAAATGGGGAAATATTTGCAATACTCCTAACTGACAAGGTGCTTGGGGGTTGAAAGAAGATTGGACTGCTTCCTATAATAAAAGGTGTTCTGAATACCACTTGATTATTCAGGTGGCTTTCTGTTAGTTTCTTTCATTTCTTCTATATCCCTCTCCCATTTTTGCAATAGATTGCAGCAAGAGAGCTGCTCTGCTAAGAAACCCTCATCCACTTTGTGTCGAGGGCTGACTTTCAATAGATCCCCTCCCCCATTTTTTACTCCTTTCCAATCTTTCTCCATCCAGTAAGTGTGAGGTACTATACTAAGAGCTGAGAAAATAAAGACAAAGCCAGATCCTTGTCTGTAAGGGAAATGAACAAGTACACAGATAATTATAATTTAGTCTGATAAATGCTATGAAGAGCGGTGTTGATTGAATGTTATGTGAATAACTTATCTTCTAGTTTCATTGTCCTGCCCAAGGAAGCCTTCCCTTGCTCATTGCCCAAACCGTGTCTGATTAGTGACCTCCTTCTGTGTTCCCAAAGAGCCCTGTTCATACTTCTATTTATCTCAGTGTGTTTTAATTGTCTCTATTTCTTCGCCAACCACAGCCACTATCAGCATTAAAACCAATTAGAGACCATGAGCTCCATAAGGACAGGTTCCTAAGTATAATTTGCTGTCAGTAAAAGATTTGCTTTTTTCTATAATTTCTCATAGTGATTAGGGATTGTTCTGATCCAATCATGCTTTCTTGGGAAGACAAAGGCTATTAGGAAAGGATCAAGAGGAAAGTGAGCAGTGTAGTGTCATGCCAAGAAATTTATGCTTATTGATCCATGTGATCTATGAACAAGTCTCCTAGTCCTCCCTGTACACACTTTATACCCTTTCCCCCTCACATTTACACAGCACCAATAATTCATTTCCAATGCATGAGCTACCTGGCTAGAAAGTCAAACATCAAAACGTCAAAACTAAAATCAGAAATGGACCATTTGCTAAGAGAGTAGATCTCTTACAGTAATTGTGTGAGGGACAGATGTGGTAATTACCTTGTGTATGGTAATCATTTTACAATATATACATCTTTCAAAACATCACACTGTAAACCTTAAATATATACAATTTTTTATTGGAAAAAATAGAATTTGACTCTTTCCAATAGTGTTTTTTCCTATATAATATGAAGAAGGTAGATAAGACAACCTCTAAAGTCCTACTGAAATCCAATCATTCTATAACAGGTATAGAAAGATTTTATGGTAATGATGTAGGAAGAAGGTAATATTGATTATGGCTATAATTTTACTGACATGTTTGCAATCCAGTGTATTGCAAATCAAATTCACCATAAGATCACCAAGGAAGACATAAATAAGTTTCCCCACTTTACCCAAATATTTGATACACATTACCTTTCTAAGGGTGTACTTTTAGTAAAATCATACTCCTACACACAGTGCTTATAATGGAAGAATAACTCTATCTTAATGTCACAGACTTTGCTTAGAGAAATGCATTTCTTCATGCTAATACTTACTCACTTCTCCTATATTAAAGACTACTCTCTGTAATGTCTGCCACTTGAAAACCGTTTTGTTTTTGTTTTTGTTTTTTTACAAGGTGCAAGAACACATTAAATCCTTAAATTCATCCTTTCTCAGTTTTGTAGCCAACAAGATTTCTTGGTGAATTTGAGATTTAACCACATGGCCTTCTTAAGTTCGATTCATCTACCATTTTGACCTACATTTAAGTCTTGCCAGATACCATATTCTCTTGATCTCTGTGAGAACCTTTGTGGATGTGAGAACTTGTTTGGTTTGCATTGAACATTCTATTTCCCCACCCATTTGCCTGTTTAATTTCTTTTCAACAAATAGCTTCATCTTAACTACTATAACTAATCAGTACTGCTTTTTCTAGGAATTTCCTATAGAATCCCTTTTATGAATATATCTTCTAGAAATTTTCCCCAGCAGCTTGCTTTTCTCTCAACATCTGCATAGTGATTGCCTAATTTATTTGTATGTACCCTACTAACCTTAATTTCATGAGATCAAATACAGCTTCCACGTCACAGATTTTAGCACAGTGCTTGACACATCATAAGTACTTCTTAGATATCTATCACAAGTAAATAAATAAAAACAAATGTCATTAAGTAAATGCTAATTAACTAACCAAATTCAAAAGATTGACTCCTTTTTTATTATTAGATTATGACCACAATCATCTATAGGATATCTATATAATTGACTACTATTTCTCTAAATTTATACTTTCATATCAAGGAGTAGTATGACAATATACAAGTGTTTTTCTCTCCATAGTCCATGTAACATCTTTTTTTAAAAATAAAATATGGTTTGTATTTTTCTCTTTGTATGGTAAGTCCACTTTCCCAACCTGCATTGTTATAATTAGAATAATATTTACCTTATTTTGTCCTCTAAGTCTTGTGGTTTCAAATTATGATGGCAAAATTAATGATAGCAACTAATAAATATTCACAAAAGTCTCCACAATGGGCCTACAAAATGAGCAAGCCTGACGTTATTATACTTTTTTGGCTTTAGTAACAGATAATATTCTAATACTATCTGAATATAGAATAATATTCTAATAACTTTAGTAGTTAATTCTGTGATAATATTCTGTGGCCACTTAAAATTATTCAGTCCATCTTGAGTTTTTTTATGAAATAAATGTATAACTCATTGTATGCACTCAAACATTTACTTGTAATGGTTGTTACTGAATGCCTTAGGTTTATTCATAAATACAGTTCACCTTTTACAAAGGCTTACAATTGCCAAACATCAAAATGATTACAAATCCATTCTCAAGGGGAAAAAAAAAATCTGCTTTTCTGATCCCACCTTTAGATAAACTCAGAAAATTATTTCCAAAGGTTTCTGTTATAATGGACATTTATTAGTGGAATATTAGTAAAAGTATACCACTTCAGACAAAACTATAGTCTAGAACTAGATTTCCCATGGTTAGCAAAAAGGTCTCCTTTCTGACGGAAAAACTGACGAAACTGAGTCAAGAAAAAAAACAGAAAAAAGGTTAGTATGTAACTGAAAAAATAGGTCTCTGAAATAAAGAAGTATCATTAAAATGCTATAACATTTCATCTTTTATTAGACCTAGTTATAAAAAAATACTTTAAAAGCCTTCAAAAATATTAGTTCACTAGCCATTATAACTCTTTCCTTAAAAACTGAATAGTGAACACACTTGATTACGGTACCTGCTTGAGCATCTTCTCTGTGCCAAACACAGCTTTAAGTGCTAGAGGTAAGCAAAACAACACATTTATTTCTTCCCTTAACTACTAACTTTATCAATCAGAGGACATTTTTGGTATATGGATTTTCTTATAATTTTTGCATTAAAATAACTTTAAAAAGGTGAGAAATCTATAATATTTCTTTTGAGAATAGCTAATACAATATAAATGCAATAGAAATGGATTCTTGCTTATTTTCATGCTATGGTAATTTTTTGTGAAGACAAGTGGGGCAATACACAGTAAATTATTATATTTCTATTATCATCACAATAGGGAGCAGAATTTTCAAGTAACCATCGCAGTAACTAACATCAGATATATTTTCTCTTGCTCTAATAAATTATATCAAATGTGTTAAAATAAAAGCTTCCCCCCAAAATAAATGGTTTGCATTTCTTAAAATACATAGTCAAAAAATATGTTCTAAAATCAATACAAAGTACTTTTAAATTTGTAGTATTTCAAAAATTTTTGCTTTTGCTTAGGAAAGTATTTATATTACATTTCATTTTGTAAATAGCCTGCTAGTATGCTTCAACTCCCTAAAATGTCTTTATGAACAGATGTCTCTAAAACAGTAGGCAAGGAATTTAAAAACATAAGAAGTTAACCATTAAAAAAAAAAAACTACTTTGCAATAACTTAAACCTCTAAAAAGCATTTTTAACTTAGTAACATTTTCCACTTTAAATATTACCGTGTTGTATGTTGTTTGTTTGTTTAATGGAAAATAAACACCACAAAATAATTTCTTAAATTGTCATTTTAGAGTGAAACACTCAACCTGAAACTTTGGAAAGTAAGTAAGTAGCCCAATCCCAAATATAGCCTCTATTAGACCTCAGTTTTAGAAATTTGCACCTTTGTAATTTATCCTTTTTGTATGATGTCACCATTTTATTAGGACTAGAAATGCTGAGAATTCGCAAGTGTTTCTGAGTAAGTAGTAATGAGGACCATGAGAATGAAATCTTTCTTTATATTTGGTTCTTCCTCATGATTTACTGGAGAAAGGCATCAAGAGCTCACATGTATTAGACCACACTAACTTCCATCAGGCATATGCTAAAAATCTTGATGACCACTTCTTCAAACTACATGTTTTGCATCATTTCTCTGTTTTAGAATAATTCCTATGAAGATTCTGTTTCACTGCTAGGGAAATCCTTCCTCCCCAAGACTCATTCAGATTTTATCTGAGGTTGGGTCAGAGGAATGGGTATGACTTTCTTATTTTTGTACCATTTCTATGTAGACAACTGGTGAAATCAGAGAACAAGGCAGGGATACTCTATTTTCCTATAATACAACCCATCACACTGTAGAAACCTGGTAATTATCATTGAATCTAGACTATTTTACATAGCTTGAAATGCATTGAATTAAATGAAAATTGTGTTTACTGAATTAAAAAAATGCATGCTAAGGAAAATTTAACAGGTTTTTTTTTTTTTTTTTTTTTTTTTTAAGGCATACAAACAAGGCTATATCTGAACTTGGCTTACTTGAAAATCTTCTAATACTCATTGCACCTTCATTTATTCTCACATTTGCTTTTTCTCAACATAGGTTAGGTAACAATTTCCACCCACTCACATCCCTGACTTCCTTTAAAACTGCTTTAAGACATCTTCTTCAATACATCTCTTGGTGAACTCTGAATTCATTCTGACTGCCACTATTTTGTATTTCACAGGACTTTATATCAAAGTCAGAAGAGGTTTCCCAAGCTTATTTTAATTATCTCTGTTTATTTAATAATGTCTGGACTTCTAACTGTATAATAAACTCATGAAGGTCAAGAAGTCTCTTTCTATTACCTTATTTATCCAATTATACCTGGTACAGAATTGTATGAACACCAACAAGGCAGCAAATGAATGCTAAGTGAACATTTGTTAAATGATTAAATTTGTTCTTTTTGAGAGAATAAAACAAGAACACAAGATGTATAAAACAAAATTTTTAAAACTGAGATGAACTCTGATCCCTGGAACAGAAGGAAGAAAGGAAAAAATAAAGTCAAAGAGGTGTTAGGGGCTCTGACTTGGGCAGAGCACAACAGGCCTGGGAGGATATTGTCTCCGCTATGTCCTGCTAGGCTGACTCAACTAATACAAATTACAGACATTGACAGGAGGGCTGAGGGAGGTAGGGAAGTGTGGTCTAATGGGATGCCACATGTGTAAATTCTTGGTACTGAGGCATCAGTGCATGTGCAAACGTTGGAGTGTACCTGTTGGACACCAACTGACCCATGGTGTCCTGCCTATATTAGGAGATGAATTGCTTCTGCCTACATGTTATGCTAACATATGGGGAAATATTGCTGAGCTTACAGTCCTGGCTACCTTTAGGGGCTCTACTCAAAAAGTAGAAATTAAAAAAAGAAAAAAAAAAGGAGAATTATTTTTCTATCATGTAACTGAGACCTACTCCTCCTTCTTTTGTCAAAGACTGAGAAGTAGGAGGCTCCCTTTGCTTCTCAGGAAGATTTGGCTCTGAATCCCATTTATTTTAGCCCACAGGGAAAAAGTTACTTCTACTCACTGGCTAATGAATGACTTCTTAGTCCCTGCTAATAATAAACACACACTCATGTGAGGGTTGGTCTAGTGTAACTGGAATAGTATAAGTAGACAAAGGGAATTTACTCTTTGTTTAAGAAATTCAGTTATTTGAAGAATAGAATCGGACCAACAAATTACCATAGGTGATCTTCTCTGAAGAAGATTTAAGAAGTTTAGAGCCAAAGGAAAAAAATATATAATATCTCAAACTCTTAACAGAGTTTGAATTTCTTTTTTTTCCCCCTCCCCAGCCACCCCCCCCAGAGTTAAGTTTCTTAACAGAAACTATTACATGATCTGATATATATACACACATAAACAAGTATTTCACACATACACACACATCTCTATACCACATGCACTTAAAAAACAAAGAGAATGATTAAAGAGCACATAAATACTGCAATAAAATTAATGCTCTAGGATACCAATAATTATTTAACAACCCTCTATGGACTGAATTGTGTTCCTCCCATATGTTGACACCCAAATCCCCAATGTAACTATATTTGGAGAAAGTGCTTTTAGGAGATAATTAAGGTTAAATGAGGTCATAAGAGTAGAGTCCTAATCCAATTGGATTGGTGGCCTTACAAGAAGAATAAGACAGAGAGCTCTTTCTCTCTCTTCCTCCACCATGTAAAGACATAGATGTTGGGCATCTGCAAGCTAGGAAGATATCTCTCACCAGAAATCAACCTCTGATGGAACTCAACCATGCTGGCACCCTGACTTTGGACATCTAGCCTCCAGAACTGTGACAATATAAATTGTTGTTTAAACCAGTCAGCCTATGGTATCCTCTTATGGAAGGTATAACCTAAGACAAACACTAAGCGAATTTTTTTAAAAAATAAAAAGTAAGAATAAAAACTTAAGAAACAAGAGAAGTGTACCACTCTTTCAATTTAAATTACAGGAGTTCCAGAAGAAGGGAAAAGAGAAAATGGAGAACACAATCTCATTAATTAGATGACTAGTTCTTACAAATTAGCTTAATGTCACTGGATAATATTTGAAGGGAAAAAATATTCACTTATAGCAGGGGATCCCTGAGGCATTAAGAAGAGGTACACTGCAACCCAAACAGCCATTTCTGGGCCAAAGAGTTCTTAGTTTAGGCTCTAACTAAATTTCTGGTATTTTTCTTAAAACACAAAAATGTGGCTTATTGAATTCTCCAAACTGACTCTGTGAGGTAAAGGCAACAGCATTTCTGGATTAACAGTCTTAATGAATAAAAAGTGATAATAATATGTGACTTGATCTGGTTTATTGATACATTTTTGTTGATTTTGATCTTTTGATGATTTTGTACAACTTTAAGCAAAAAAGCAACATGTTTATACAGCAAAGTCAGACATAAATTTGAGATCAGATTAGAAAAATTTTAGATCATGCTCCATCCCCTGAAAAATTCCTTTCTGACCACTGTAGTATGTACGCTTCACTTATTTTGAAAAATGGTAGTTGAAGCGAAACTTTGTTATCCTATTACTACTAAGAATGGTCTGCTCAAACATTTCCAGTGATTCTCAAAAGTGTGCAGAGAAAAGTACAAAGTACCCCTCCAATTCTATTTAGCCCTGCACAAGCCAGTGGCCCCCTCAACATCTCTTTGACTTTATCTTTTCATTCATTCTGTCCCAGCCACATAACTCCTACATCGTTGCAGGTATGTGCCCGCCACAGGCCTTTGAACTTGCTTGGTATTTTCCAGGTAAAATGTTCTTCCCTAAGTCATAGGAATGACTTGGCACCCAGTCAGATTGTAAGAGAGTTCTCCACTATCCACCCTAGTTCAGTTTAGACACATCATATATGCACTCCTTGTCTCCTACCCTGCCTTCTTATCTTCATACCATTTACCAGCTTCCAATATATCATGCCATTTTCTTACTGTGGCCAGCAAACTCCTCAAGTGGTCTGTAGGGTGCCTGTCTTGATGTTCACTTATTTATCATATTTATTTTTTTATCTCTTCCTACTAGATTAAAGTTCTATGAGAGCATGTCATGTTTTCTGTTTTCATTCTACTTTATTTTTTCACTGATGTATCCTGAGTGTTTAGCTTAACACTTGGAATACAGTACACACAATAAATATTTGTTGCCTTACAGAATAAATTCTTCTTGACTGCCCTATCTGTGGACTTGTCTATTTGTTTGTTTTGCGATACTCTCTATGCTGTGATTATAAATATCTGAAACAAAAATTAATCCTGGGGCTCATATGCCTGGTTAAGGGAATGAATTGTTATGAAGAATTAAAGCCCAGCCAACAGAAAGTCCTATATTTTGACATGTTATATTTTATTTGGGGTCTATTACTAATTTATAAATTTGTCATTTTCCCCCAGTTCCTACTAGGGGCCTTATAGAACAAGTTTTGGTGGGCTTAAAAATAAGCATATAAGATTTTTTAAAATGGGATTTCAAAAAAGGCAAACAAGGATGAAGCACACCTGTCCAGGCTCCTTCCTCCCATACACTTCCAGGAATATAATGGAAAGGAATAATTGTCAATCATCAAAGGAATATTGTCAATAAATATATAATGCAATAGTTCCAAAAGGACATTTGTCAATGTCTGGAAACATTTTTGGTTGTTACACCTAAGAGGAAGGTGTTACTGGCATCTAGTGGATAGAGACTAGGGATGCTGATAAACATCATTCAATGCAAAGACACACAGCAAATAGTTATCTGGACTAAAATGTCTATGGTACCCAGATTGAGAAACCAAGGTAAAATAGAATAAAGACAGTGTCATATTTATAAGACTATAGCATGCAGGAACTTTACAGCAGAGCCCAAATCAGCAATTTTTGAGTCTGTATTAGGCATCAACAAAGACACCTTCAAATTAAAGGAACCATCGAGGAAGAAAACGTGGTGACATGAAGGGTATTTGGTAGCCAAATATGTACCCTCACCTGTGAGTTCCTTCTCAAGTTTGTGTTTCTGGCATTTCTCAGCAACTCTCTCTTTTTGGCTGTACACACAGTTGATCCCTTTTAAAGTATGCAGTCTTGAATAAAGTTGTTCATCACGAGTTTGCTTTTACTCGCTGTCAATACCTAGAGTCAAGAGTTGGAATTTTTACCATGGACTTGAAAGTAGTACTAGGAGTTGTCCAGAAATATGCTTCGCATTTAAAGAGTTCTAAAATATGCCATTGTTCTGTCATTTTCATTTTATGAAAATGCACAGAAAATGACACATGACCTCCTGGGTTTCTCTTTTCTTTTTAGAGAACATAACCTTTCCATATAAATTGAATAATAACTAACCAGGTACATCAAGCATATAAGACTTTCACCTCTGATGTGTCCTTTAACATTCATATTTAAGTAGAATGAGAGCCTAAGAGCCAATTAATTTGAGTAGTAAGCAGTTCATGTGAGAAAGCCCCATTCTGTTTTCTATCAAAAACCTACTCTTAATGGAGCCAAACTTTGAAACTCCTTTGATTTGAACCCCAGATCTAGTGATTCTGCTGGTTTCAGCTCTTATAGGATCACTATTAATCTTCAGTATTTTGCATGTTCAGTGGTTTTATTTGTAAATAAATTGCAATAGCAAGATAAAATACAGTAAAACTAATAAATAAAAAACTGTTTCTTTGAAAATAATACTAAAAATACTATTAGTCACTTGTTGGCCTGATAAGGGGGAAAAAAAAAAAGACAGTGAGCTGCAGTTTGGGGGAAGAAGACCCAATAGAGAATGTTTAAAAACATAAAATTGGCAAGGCAAAATAACTATTGAATCAGATTATTTTTTAAAAAAGATATTACTTTGAAAACCTAGATGAAGTGTATATTTTTTTAGAAAAATACAACTTAATAAAATGTCCCTAATAAACAGAAGTCTAAAGAGGCCATTTATCAAAGAAGAAATAAAGTTGATAAACAGCACCAACCCAAACCAAACAAAAACCTAAGTCCAACCAGTTCGATAGCAGAATTTTCTTCATAGGTAAAAATTGGTGGATAGCTCATGCCAAAAACTACAACTTTCTCAATGGGGATTATAGAGACTTTCTTGATAGTGTCACAAATAAAACAAAGATATCTGTTATCTATACTATTACTTAGATTTTATTGGAGGTATGATCCAATCTAATTAGAAAAGAGAAAACAAATAGAGGCATAAGAATTGAAAAAAAAGGTATAAAACTTTTTTTCAGATAACACTATCATAGATCTAGAAAACCCAAGAGTCAATGGGAAATATATGATAAGCAACAAGATAATCGAACAAAGTAGAAAATTATAAAATCAAAACCAAAATCAATAGCCTTCATAATTAAAACAACAACTTGTTATAAGATGTAACAGAATAGAAAGCTATATTTAGAATACTTCACACATAGAAGTTGAGAAGATTCAAAAAAAAAAAAATTCTAAAACATACATTTCTGAGAGACACAAAACCAGACTTGGAACATGCCTAGGTCAAGACCCAGTACAAATAGAAAGGTGTACCTCATTCCTGAATATAAAAAGTTAATATAATAATGAATGCCCTCCTCACTTCATATATATAAGGTGACTTCAATTAAATTGCCATTTTTCAAAACTGAAATTAAAACAAATGAGCAAGAATAGCCAAGAAATATCTTACTGAAGGTGTGTCTAGACTCTTAGATATTCAAAGATATGCTTTCCATAATCACATTAGTATGGTTTACACATATATAGACCAAAGTTAAACAACAGATAATCTAGGGAAATGGTTTGAAAGTGTCTCTGAAAGTTAAACATAAATTTACCATATGATTCAGCAATACTAGTCCTAGGTATATATCCAAGAAGAATGAAATATGTACTGTAGACAGCAATACATGGAGTGAATGTTCATAGGAGCATTATTCATAGTAGTCAGAAAGTGGAAACAATCAAAATGCTCATAAACTGATAAATAATGTATTTATCATAAATACATACAATGTATTTATTGTATGTATTTATCATAAATATATACAATGTATTTATTGTATGTATTTATCATAAATAAATAAATACAACATGTAGCATATCCACACAATATATATTGGAATATTATTTGACAATAAAAGGGAATGAAACATACCACAAAATGGATGAACCTGAAAAACAGTATGCTTTGTAAAAGAAACCAAAAACAAAATATCAAATATAACATGCACCACTTATATAAAATTTCCAGAAGTGACAAATCCATAAAGACAGAAAGTTGATTAGTGGGTCCCTGGGCCTGGCTATAGGAATAGACAGTGATGGCAAAAGGAAACAAATCTTTTCAAAGTAATTCCATTTTGGTGATGGTTGCAAACTTTGTAAATTTACTAAAAGTCATTCAATTTAACTTTTCAATAAGTTAATTTCAAGGCATGTAACTTATAACTTAATAAAGAATAAAAAAATCCAGATAGACCCAATACATTTGGAAATGTGTTATAAATGTATCATCTCAAATCAGTAAAGAAAAGGTGAAGTTTCAAAATTAGCAGTGTTAGGATAACTGGGTAGGTACCTTGAAAAAGATAAAATTGAAATTTTTCCTCTTATTAGGTACAGCAGAATAAATGCAAAATTATTCAGAACCTATATAATTACTAAGGAAAACCATGATTGAATTCCTATTTTGGGTGTTGAGAGAAATTCTAACTCAAAATCCAGATGCAACACAGAAAAAATACCGATTTTTTTAAAAAAAGAAGAATGAAAAAATTTTTGCATTGTAAATAAGTAAAAACACAAATATAACTGGAAAAACATTTTCTACTTATACTAGAAATGGTTAACATACTTAATATATAAAAATCTCCTAAAAGAAAAAGAGAGCAAGACAACCAACAATAAATGGGCAACAGATATGAACATACAGTTCACAGAAAAAAATAATAATGAGCATAAATATATGAAAAATTTTTGAGCCTTGCTGCTCATAAGAGAAATACAAGTGACACTTGTGAAATGACACTGAGATGCCCTTTCTCCCTCTCCTATTAGCACTAATCCTAACCTTTAACAACAGACTGTATGTGAGGTCAGAGGAAATATTTTTACCTATTGACGATAGGAAAGAAAAATAGCTAGAACCCTAAGGGGTGAAGGAATAATGCCATTATATTGCAAGATTACATATGCATTTATGCTTTGATGTAGCAATCCTACTATTGGGAACCTATTCCGATGACCAGCAAAAATATAAAAAAGATAAAAGCACAAAATGTAATAGCAAGACTCTGGAAAAAACCAAAATGTATATCAATAAGGGACTGGACAAAAAAATCTATGGTATATGCATTCAAATTAATATTGTGCACCTGTAAAAAAAAAAAAAAAGAACATATTATATTTATAGCTAAGGCAGTGGTTCTCATAGGGATTGATATTGTTCCCCAGGGGATCTTTGGCAATGTTTAGACATGTTGAGTTGTCACAACTGTGTAGAGAGGTTGCTACTGGAATCTATTGGGTAGAGAAGGAAGAAACTGCTAACTATCATATAATACAGGGTAGTCCCTCACAACAAAGAATTATCCAGCCAAAATTTCAATAGTGTTGAGACTGAGAAATCCTGAAACAGATAATACTGGCAAATGAGCAAAAGCAAGGGGAAAAAAGATATATATAATGTATATAGTTTGCTATCATTTACCTATATCCCTAAGAGGCTAGAAATATATAAATATATTTGATTATATTTTCTCAAAAAAATAAAAAGTTAACCCATGAGAGGTTTGATATGATGATGGAGGGAATGGGTTTGGAAAATAGAATTTTATGAATATTCCTTACTTGTGGATTTAACCTTAGAACTATGTAAATACATTCATAATTATAAAAACAAACAAAATTTATACTAAAGAAAAGCAAAGGGTGCCTGGATGGCTCAGTGGGATAGGCCTCTGCCTTCAGCTCAGGTCATGGTCTCAGGGTCCAGGTATCAAGCCCCACATCAGGCTCTCTGCTCAGCGGGGAGCCTGCTTCACCCTTTCTCTCTGCCTGTGTGTTTGCCTACTTGCGATCAGTCTCTCTCCGTCAAATAAGTAAATAAAATCTTTAAAAAAAAGCAAAATAATACAGTGAACCTAATTTTGTATTTTGGTATTGAGCTAGTGGTATAATTTCACAAATAGAAATTATATTAAGTGAGTTTAAAACAATAATTTAACTATCTCTAATAGTTTATACACTGTGGACAAAAATAAATGACCAGGAAACTTTTAACTATTTTGAATATATTTTAAATATTCAAATTGTTGGTGGCAAGGATATATATACACACACCTTATGAGACTAGGTTTTATGTGCTGTATTAAAATCAATCTGTTTCCTAGCTCAATCATGCAGTTGTTGGCAGGATTTAATTCCTCTTTGCCTTTTGTATTGAGGGCCTCTGTTTCCTCTCTCTTAGGCTGTTAGTAGGAGGTCTTCCTTATTTCTTGCCATGTGTTCCTCACCATAGGGCAGCTAATAATAGAGCAGATGGATTCCCTCAGAGCATGCCATCAAGAGAACTAGAGAAAGCCAGTAAGACAGAACTCATGCTCTTTGTAACCTAATCTGAGAAGTGACATCACATTACTTTTTCTGAATTCTATTCACTAGCAGTGAATCACTTGGTTAAGCCACATTCAAGAGGATGGGATAATACTAGGGCATGATTACCAAGAAGTGAAGATTAAAGAAAAACATTAGAATTTTCCTACTGTGGTTATAAATCAAATAAGTGACTATGTTGATATCATTGGTTATTGGGATTTGTAGTAGTAGAGAAAAGAGATCCAAGTGTAAGGTTAAAAATTAAGTAAAAATCCTTTAGTTCCTGAATTTAAATTGGAAATATGAATCCAAGCCCACACACACAAGTGTGTGTGCATATACATTTCCTATTCTTGTCCACTGAAAAGTCCTAAAAACTAATGAGCACCTCAGTCACACAGACTTCACTCTCTAAATTCTATTTTGTACTAAAAGAAAAAAGTCTCCTTGGAGAAATAATGGATGCCCAGCCTTGATAGGAAATGGACAAAATTACCTTGGATGAACTTGTTATAGGAGAAAGCAATGCCACTAAATGTGTCAAATGAATTTAGGAAACAAAGAGAATCACACCAAAAACAAACAAACAAAAAATAAGCTTAAATTGGAATAATAACTAAGATATAAATTACATTTAAAATAAGGATATTAGAAAACACCTCAACTATCTTTTCTAAGGAAAGCTCAAGAACTATCTTTTTGAAAGCTGACAAACACAGGAAAAGAATCAAGTATATATCCTGTATTTCATGTGTTTCACTTATGAACTTTAGGATAAACCAGTGGTTCTCAACAGGGGGCAATTTTGCCCAAAGGTGTCACTTGACAATGTCTTGAGACAACTGTAGTTCTCATGACTGAGGAAGGGTGCTACTAATATCTAGTAGGAGAAGGCCAGGGATGCTGCTAAACCTCTAAAATGCAGAGAACAACCCCTCAAAGGAAAGAATTACCCAGTCTAAAATTATCAATAGGATCTAAGTTGAGAAATCCTCAGATGACCAAGTATTTAAAGAGATGAAATTTTTCTTCTTAGATGTACTAATAAACAATTTAGAAATGTTTAAAGTAAAATATCACCTCTTTGCAATCTATTAAAAGGCAGGTTTTGCCATTGATCACAAATGGCTGTTAATATCACATAAACATGAAACCATTCATATAATATTATTGTCAATAAACTGAATCCACATCTGATAGAGGAACATAATAAGTGGCACCATGTATATGCAATTTGCTAAGTGCAAACTTCAAAAAAATTCTATTTGGACAGCTGTTTCGGTTTCGTCAATAAGCAAACTGCAAAAAAAAAAAAAAAAGAGAGAGAGAGAGAGAGGAGACACATCAACCAACTGCAACACATGAAACATATTTGGATTCTAATTAATACAAATAAGCAGAAAACAAGTTATAAGACCATCAGAGAAACTTGGAAAGAAATTGAACATTTGACTAAGATATTAAGAAGTTATTTAAATCATTTTAGGTGTGACAATGGATATTGTGGTCATATTTTTAAAAAGCATTCTTGATGTTGGGAAAACTGGACAACAATATGAAAAAGAATAAAATCAGAACACTTTCTTACACCATACACAAAAGTGAATTCAAAATGGATGAAAGACCGAAGTGTCAGACCTAAAACCATAAAAATCCTAAAGAGATCACAAATGGTAACCTCTTTGGCATAGTCAGCATCAAACTTGTGCTAGATATGTCTCCTGAACATGGGAAACAAAAGCAAAAATAAACTATTGGGACTACATCAAAATGAAAAGCTTCTGCACAGCAAAGGAAACAGTCCACAAAACCAAAAGGCAACCTACAGAATGGGAGAAGATATTTGCAAATGACCTGTTTAATAAAGGATTAGTATCCAAAATACATAAAGAACTTATAAAACTCAACACCCAACAAACAAATAATCCAACTAAAAAATGGGCAGAAGACATGAACAGACATTTCTCCAAAGAAGACATACAGATGGCCAATAGACACATGAAAAGATGTTCATCATCACCATCAGGGAAATGCAAATCAAAACTACAAAGAGATATCACTTCACACCTGTCAGAATGGCTAAAATCAACAACACAAGAAACAACAGGTGTTGGTGAGGATGTGGAGAAAAAGGAACCCTCAGGCACTGTTGCGAATGCAATGGTACAGAAACTGTGGAAAACAATATGGAGTTTCCTCAAAAAGTTAAAAATAGAACTACCTTATGATCGAGCAATTGCACTACTGGGTATTTACCCAAATACAAATCAAATAATTCAAAGGGATATATGCACTTCTATGTTTATTTATATGTTTACTTATGTTATATCTATGTATATTTATAGCATTATTTATAATAGCCAAGATATGGAAGAGCCCAAGTGTCCATTGATGAATGGGTAAAGAAGACGTGTGTCACACATATATGGAGAAAATTATTCAGCCATAAAAAAGAATGAAATTGTGCCATCTGCAATAACATAGATGGAGCTACAGTATACAATGCTAAGCAAAATAAGTCAGTCAGAGAAAGACAAATACATGATTTCAGTTATATGTGGAATATAAGAAACAAAACAAATGATTAAAGAAAGAGAGAGAGAGAGAGATGCCAAGAAACAGATTCTTAATTATAGAGAAAAACTGACGGTTACCAGGGGAGGGAGTGGAGGAATGAGTTAAATAGGTGATGGGGATTAAGAAGTACACTTGTCGTGATGAGCACCTGGAGATGTATGGACTTGTTGAATCACTGTACTGTACACCTAAAACTAACATAACACTATACATTAATTAACTGGAATTAAAATTAAAACTTAGAAAAAAAATTCTTATCTTTTTAAGATGGGAGATTGAAATTGTTACAGAATAATAATAAGATGTGGTAGTCACATGTGGGACACCTGGGTAGCTCAGTGGGTTAAGCCTCTGCCTTTGGATCAGGTCATGATCTCAGGGTCCTTCAATTGAGCCCCGCATCAGGCTCTATGCTCAGCGGGGAGCCTGTATACCCCTCTCTCTTTGCCTGCTCGTGATCTCTCTGTCAAATTAAAAAAAAAAAAAAGAAAACAAAAAGATGTGGTAGTTGCTTTAAAAATAACCTAGAATGGAAAAAGAGTGTATGTGTGGAAATATAGATGAAACAATCTGAAACTATGCATTTATGATATCACTCTCTCTTTTGTGTGTTTTTGAAATTTTGCGTAAAAGTTTTAAAAGTTTACAAGTTCTATTTATTCATTACTATAGTCAAGGGAAAAACTGATGGTAAAATAGCAATAAAATATTCCACAATGTATACTAACTTGAAAAAAAACTTGGCATTGTATTTACTTTAATATAGCATTTTAATCATACTGTATATAATATTGAGCATTAATTTTTAACTTTCTATTTATATTAAAATAAGTTTTATTTTAGCATTACTCATTTTCAAGAGTCATGTTATTGATAGATAATGGTCCATTAAAAAAAACCTTACTTGCCATTTTATTTTTTCTAATTTTCAGTATTTTAAATAGTGCTGAAATAAACACTTTTGCATATAATATAATTTCTTATCCAAACTCATTCATTTTAGGGCATATAGGTCTGGTATAAATCCATCTCTTTGGAATAATTCCTAGAATTTAAATAACTGAGTATGAGGTCTCATCATTCTAAAGATTATTGAGACATAAAGACAAATCACTCTGCAGAGATTAACAAAGCATTTGACCACAAAAAATTGAGCATCCTATAACAATTACTTAAGCAAGAAGCATTTTGTCTGCTTCACAAAATAGAAAGTTCAGTATTAGTATAGAGGTGCCACAATGTTTTCAGTAACAAATTCTTTCTCCTCTTCTGTTCTGCCATCTTTAGCGCAGTTTCACTATCACAATACATATGCTATAGCACCATATCTAGGGACCAGACTGGTATCAGGGTAGAGGGAACAAAACCTTTCAAGAGTTTGTCTTTGTTTGGGAGGAATTCCTTGCAGAGTTCTGACCTCATTTGTGAGAAATGGGCTTCAAGTTCATGCCTGACTAGAAGCTGTGTAGGAAAACAAGGTGTTCAGTTTTCTAGTGTAAAAGAGATAAGGTAGTTAGGAATGGATGCTGAGTGAGCCAATTCATGGTACTTGAGCCCCACATTTCAAGAACACCAAAGTGCTAAATGACATCCAATTTTTCGTACAACCATTCTCATTTCGTTTAATAAGTATATATAAGATGCTATATTGTTTTTAAATTGCTTTTTCTTTGCCATTACCTAAATAAGAAACATATATTTATTTATTTTTTAACATCTTAATTTTATTTTTTTCATGTTCCAAGATTCATTGTTTATGCACTGCACCCAGTGCTCCATGCAATATGTGCCCTCCTTAGAACCCACCACTAGGCTCACCCATCCCCCCAACACCCTCCCCTCCATAACCCGCAGTTTGTTTCTCAGAGTCCACAGTCTCTCCTGCTTCGTCTCCCGCTCCAATTTACCCCAATTCACTTTTCCTTTCCTTCTCCTAATGTCCTCCATGTTATTCCTTATGCTCCACAAGTAAGTGAAACCATGTGATAACTGACTCTCTCTGCTTGACTTATTTCACTCAGCATAATCTCCTCCAGTCCCATCCATGTTGATAAAAAAAATTGGGTATTCATCCTTTCTGATGGTTGTGTAATATTCCATTGTATATATGGACTATATCTTCTTTATCCATTCATCTGTTGAAGGGCATCTTGGTTCTTTCCACAGTTTGGCAACTGTGGCCATTGCTGCTATGAACATTGGGGTACAGATGGCCCTTCTTTTCACTACATCTCTATCTGTGGGGTAAATACCCAGTAGTGCAATTGCAGGGTTATAGGGTAGCTCTATTTTTCATTTCTCAAGGAATCTCCACACTGTTTTCCAAAGTGGCTGCACCAACTTGCATTCCCACTAACAGTGTAAGAGGGTTCCCCTTTCTCCACATCCTCTCCAACACTTGTTGTTTCCTGTCCTATTGAATTTTGGCCATTCTAACTGTCTAACGGTGTAAGGTGATATCTCAATGTGATTTTGATTTGAATTTCCTCGACGGCTAGTGATGATGAACATTTTTTCAAGTGTCTGTTAACTATTTGTAGGTCTTCTTTGGAGAAGTGTCTGTTCATGTCTTCTGCCCATTTTTTGACATGATTATCTGCTTTTTGAGTGTTAAGTTTGAGGAGTTCTTTATAGATCTTGGATATCAGCCCTTTGTAGCATCATTTGCAGATATCTTCTCCCATTCTGTGGGTTGCCTCTTTGTTTTGTTGACTGTTTCCTTTGTTGTGCAGAAGATTTTGATGTTGATGAAGCCCCAAAAGTTCATTTTCGCTTTTGTTTCCTTTGCCTTTGGAGACGTGTCTTGAAAGAAGTTACCGTGGCCAATGTCAAAGAGGTTACTGCCTATGTTCTTCTCTAGGTTTGGTAAGATTCCTGCCTCACATTGAGGTCTTTCATCCATGTGTATGGTGTGTGAGAATAGTTGAGTTTCATTCTTCTATACATAGCTATCCAATTTTCCCAGTACCATTTATTGAAGAGACTGTCTTTTTTTTCCCACTGGATATTTTTTCCTTCTTTGTCAAAGATTATTTGGCTATAGAGTTGAGGGTCCGTAACTGGACTCTCTACTCTGTTCCATTGGTCTATGTGTCTGTTTTTATACCACTACCAAAGTATATATTTATTAAGAAACTTATATAAACAATTTTGGGGTAGGCAGATATTATAGTGATTGGGAGGGTTGAGAACACAGAATCTGAAGTTAAATAACTTCATTTAGTGTAATGCTCTAGCCCTTAGCAGTCACATAAACTCGGCACAATGCTGAGCACATAAGAAGCACTCTATATGTTTTGGTTTGTTGTTGATAAAATAAGCAATCACTGTAAAGTTGAATTTGAGGAAAAAATAACCTTCGGAGTGATGTTCTTCCACCTATCCTCCAAAGATGGTACTTTAGCTCTAGACCCTTTGTTCTACTCCTTGACCTTCAAAAGTTCCCATGATGTCTCATTATGTAATGAACTGATAAAGTTTACTGTCAGTTGCGTTGGGATTAGATAAACACTTCAGTACCAAAGCATTAAAAGTAGACATGTTCATTATTCTCTGATATAATATTTTTATTTTAACCAAAATAAGTTCTTTATCCCAATGGAATGCATATTTTACAATGTGTGATTCTCTGTTAGCAATTTTCAGATGGGTGCAATACTTCAGTAAAGGAAAAATTTCAGATCCCATTAAACAATGCCTTAGAGATGACTGTATAAATTGCCATCTCTATTGATATGAATATCTTGAGATTATTCAACTGCAAATGCATCAGAACAAACAAATATTCAGGGCATTTGCTATAAACCTGAGGAAGTTTCTGCCTTAATTACACACACATTCTTGGTGGAAGTCACACTATATTTGCCTATAGACCCAGGGATGCCTATAGATGGCAGAGGCAAATGTTAATGAGTCCATTATTAGTGTTAGTTGTTTTTATTAAAGCTCCAGGAGGTGAACGAATATATTCTTTTTTATTTTAGATGCTTGATATTTAAAAAAAAAATTTTTTTTAAGATTTTATTTATTTATTTGACAGACAGAGATTACAAGTAGGCAGAGAGGCAGGCAGAGAGAGAGGAGGAAACAGGCTCCCTGCTGAGCAGAGAGCCCGATGTGGGGCTCGATCCCAGGACTCTGAGATCATGACCTGAGCCGAAGGCAGAGGCTTTAACCCACTGAGCCACTCAGGCGCCCCTAGATGCTTGATATTTTAAATGGAATATGAAACATCTTTGAATCACAGTGGCAGATTCTTGAGGATGATTAAGCATGGTGTCTATTAAAAACCTATGCAAATTACAAAAAGACCTGTGCTAAATAAAACTATACTCATACAGTGAGAATTTTAGCATTTAGTAATCTTCAAATATTTTCATTTACATTTCTTAAGTTTTTCTTCCTTTTTTGGTTTTTATTTGTTCAGTTTAACACAATGTCTGGAAAGTAAGGATTAAGTTATAGATCTTCTAGTTTCATAGTTAAACCTCTTGTAGAAGCTGTCTATATTCACTCTCTTCATTTTCTGGCCTTTTATACAATTTTCAGCTTAGTCATAAGTTTAGTCATCACTCTACTTTAAAATTGTTCATGATGGTCACCAAGCAAACCTATTTTTCTAAATCCATCAGCTATTTTCCAACCATCATATTATTGGCCTCTAAACACCATTCATTTTTGTTAACATATTTTCCCTTGTCTTTCTGGTCATTCCTCTTTTCTGTTTCTTGTCTTATATTACACTATTTATTCTATGCCTTCTTTGGGGCCTTATCTTCTCTACTAATTTGAATTCCTTAAGATTCGGTCTAAAAATCTATCTTCTTTTCACATTATACTATTCCCCTAGATACTCACAGTATTCACATACATACCAATTGACATATAAGCAGAGACAAAACGAATTTATATCTTTAGGCCAAATTTCACTCTTAACTCTAGATATCTATATCCACTGCTTCCTTGACAAGTTTGCTTGGATATCGCAAAGGCATATGGCCTCTGCATGGTCCATATACGTCTCCTTTCAAACATTGTTTTCTCATGTATTGGAACCCTTCAACATCTAACTACTCAAGTCAGTAGTTAACTGCTACATCCATCTCCTTATTTTTTCTATCGAATTCATTAAAAATCTTCTCAAATACACCTGTTAAATGTTATTCAAGCTCATTACTTCTGAACGTTTCTACTGCTAACACCATTATCTCTGTCCTTAATATCCACAATAGAGACCTAATCATTTACCCACATACATACCTCTGGCTTCCCTACAGTCTAGTCTTTATATTCAACCAGAGCAGTATTTTTTTTTTTTTAAGATTTTATCTATTTGAGAGAAAGAGCACGAGTGGGGTGTTGGGGGTGGGGGTGGGCATAGAGGACAGACTCCTTGCTGAGAAGGGAGCCAGATGCAGCGCTCAATCTCAGGATCCTGGGATCATGACCTGAGCCTAAGGCAGACACTTAACTGACTGAAACTCAGGTACCCCAACCACAGCAGTATTTTTATCACATTAATCTGATAATGATATTCAAGTAAAACACTGATTAGTCATTGCTTTTATCCTAGACACATTGAGTTACCCCTAGCAACCTTTCACTGTGACCATCAACTAGCCTCTCACATTAGTCTGTTTCTCTTCAGCCTTGTTTTATTAATTATTACTTATTCTTCAGATTTGTTCCAGAGATAGATAGATGGTAGATAGATAGATAGATAGATAGATAAAGATGTAGCTTTTGATGCACATATAGATAGTATCTTCTTTTCTCTTTTCAAAGTTATAAAATTTTATTTCCCTTTAAGACTATTGATGGATGTCTGTGTCTCCCATTACTTGTTAAGTTCCATAAGAGCAGGGACCACATCTGGTTTTATTTATTCCTAGCATCTAGCAAAGTGCTTGGAACCTTGTTAGTATCTTAGAGATATTTGTTTAAAAAATAAAAAAATAAAATAAATGCTTTCAAGTCATATATCCCTACCTTAATACTACCTTTATGTATACTCTTTTTCTTAGCTAATGTATTTATCAAGTTAAATTGTCTCTTCCTTGGAAACCACTTTGCTAAAGTGAAAAGAAGTACACATTTCCACATACACATAAATACATGCAACAATGATCTACCAACATAGAATACAGAGAAAATTCTCCTTTATTTGTAGTTTGAAGTTAAAATTCTTTAGAGCAGTATGAGATAGTTAAGCTCTGTTTTGAAAATGAATCTTCCATGTGAAGCAATTATGTAGTTGAACTGTTGATTTAACGCATATTTTTACCTTAGATTATATGACATGGGTGTCAGTCTGCCATGGGGGGAGAACAGTAGGGAGAAGGCTCTGCAGTTTTGGATATATATATATAGTTTCACTTAGATCCTGAAATTAAAGCTCAGCTGCACAGATGAAATTCTTTGCCTACTGGCATAAAATCAATGTTATTAATGTTTAGAAAATTACAAATCATATAATGTTTAAAAGGGTAGGGAAGACAAGCATAAATTTGCCAACTTTTTCACTTGCCAACTCTGGATATTCAAAATGGCTACATTTCTTGTTCAATAACTACATCATGAGCAAAGGAGGGCTATATTAACATAAAAAATCATAATGACGTAAGGATAGGCTTTTTAATTATAAAAATGTTACTCTTTGTCAAACTGTGGTAATTGTCCTTATTTTTATCATTTCACCTACGTCTGTTAAAATTGTCTTCAGGAGAGCAGCCTGGTACATAATTTCACATTTGAGAAATGTAACATAGGAAATGTAACTCATGTAACATAGTTGAGAGGGACTCAACCCACAGTAAGATATTTTCTATTCCCATTCTTAGGAATAATTCTAAGAAATTTCTACTTTTTTCATAAATAGGTTCCAGATAATTTCAGTATTGACTGGATAAGTGTTTAAAACTGAGAAGAAAATTGAAGTTGGCCTGTGTATTATCAATGGGAAACACAGGTAAGGCTTTTCATTAATGGAAGAGTCAGAACAGAAAGCGGTGGACATAACTAATGCATGCTCTTAAGCAAAGTTTCCTTGAAACTGTTAAAAAAGCAAATAAAGAGTAATCGCCTTGTGATTAAGTAGAATCTCTTTAATGTCTTCAAGCTCATTAGTATGCCCCAAAACCCTGGTGTCCTTTTAAGCACATAGTGTGCTGCTTAACAAATACATATTGATTCCCGTGGATAAGAAGCAGATACAATTAGGAGAAAAAGAACAGAGCTAAATTAATTCGCTACTGGGTGGGAAAATTTAACAATGTCATTCCCCAGGTTTGACAGTAATTTTATTTAAAGATTTTTATAAATAACCTAAAAGTGGGAGTACACAGTAAGTTACCCAAGCTCTTCTAAGCAAAGGAATGCTGAGTCAGTGGGAGTAAAGTGCACAGAGAACTCATGAAGCTGTGTGGGGTAAGACAAATGGCAATTGAGCTTCCATGTGGGCAAGTGTGAAGTAAAGCATTTAAAGAACAATTCCAGATATGGCATAAAAGATTATGAGAATCATTTTTGATCCAGGAAAATGATCTAAGAATTACAATATGCTCTTTCATTCAAAAAGTCTTTCCCAAAACTTCACTCACTATGGACCTCTTAAATGTTGGTAATTCCTTAGAAGACCATAACACTAAAGCTTTTCTTTCTTATACATTACTCAAGGTAATCTGCTTCCAAACTTACAGCTTTAATTGCCATATGTAATATTTCTTATGTTTTTTTTTTTTTTTTTTTCCTTTGGTCAGCATTCTATTCCCTTTCTTTGGTAACATGCTCCAATTTTCCTTGGGGGAACCACCACCTTCTCTGCTTTTACCCGAAGTGTTTTCAGATAAATATGATGCTGCATGTAGCCTCAGTGAGGCAAAATTAGCAGAATAAAGGCAATGTGAGATGTTTGGTGCAACTTTGGGAAAGAAAAGCATTTTATATTTCCTGAGTTTTGTTGACATGAAAATATGGCGTCTAGGTATTAGTCATGGTTTGGGAGAAGCCTGAAGCCGATGGCAACCTTCGAATGTATCCTGAAAATGGAGGCAACCCAGAGGGAATAAAGAGACAGGGTATCTTGGATGTCCAATAAATTTGTACCTAAAAGTAGCCCCGTATAGTAGATGACTGAAAAATTATATTTTCTACATTAATTTGAATTGGATTTCTGTCACTTACAATAGAAATAAATGCTGATTAATATAGTACCTTGTTGAACTGGTATAGTGGTGTACACTGGCGAGCTTTTGAAGTGAAAACCTCTCTTCTGAAATCCAGCCATATTTCCAATTGAATGATTATGTCCACCTGGGTATTCCTTAGTAATGTCATAAATTATGCATTCTAAACTGTGCTCACTGCTTTTCTCTCAAAGCATGTCATTTTTTTTTAATGTTCTGTATTTTAGGAAGTAACATTAACATAGTCTCATACATAATCCCCAATGCCTTAGGAGTCACTTTAGCTTCCTTTTCACTTAATCCAACTTTTACTGAATTATTAAATTGGAAGACTTGTTTACATAATCACAACTTATATATTTTATCTCTTTCCATTGTCACTACTCTAATTCAGTTATTGTTTTTTTTACCTCTCCCAACTGTCCTTTCTTTCCATAAATGCAGATCTATCCCTCTCCATTCTATTATTGTGATTTTGACAAAATAAAAATATGTTACCACTTCCTTACTTGGAATATTTCAATGCTTTTCCAGGATTTTTATTTTTTAATTTTTTTAAAGATTTTATTTATTTATTTGACAGAGAGAAAGAGCACAAGTAGCAGAGAGTCAGGCAGAGAGGAAGGAAGCAGGCTCCCCACAGAGAAGAGAGCCCCATGCGGGGCTCGATCCCAGGACCCTGGGTTCATGACCAGAGCCGAAGGCAGACGCTTAACCAACTGAGCCACCCAGGCGCCCCTCCAGGATTTTTAAAATTAAATTTTCTTGTTTTACCTAACACCTTGAGAACTTATCCTTTACCCCTCCCTACTTCTGTCCAAGTCCTGTGCAAGTACCTACTTCCTGGGCACATTAAATGGCTTAGGTTTTCTAAAAACAAATAAAATTTTCTTATACAATGTGATTTTGCATTTAGAATTTTTGTTTTGTCTACCTGGAATGTTCCCCAACATTTCCACTTCTGGCAAACACTTCTCCATCAAGCAGAACTCAGTTTCACTGAACACTTACCATGGACTCTTCTGGATTTCTGATACTGTCAAATGTTCCTCTTCTGGGGCTCTATAATATTTTGTAACCACTCTGTACTTCTAAGACACTGAAGTATAATGATTGAGCTCCTTGTATAATTTCAGCAATACATGTGCTGTGTCTCACTTCATATCTAAAGTACACCACTGTAGAGTGTATTCCACTTGTACTGGATAAATCCATCACACATGGATGAATGAATGAATAAATGGGCCTTGCCTTTTCCAGCTAATCTTGTTACCGTATGTATATTAAACAACTCAACAAAACATTTTATTTTAATTCAAAATATAGTATCACATGGAAAAACAAATGTCCCAGTTCTGGGTCCAGAAACTGCTTTTTCTGCTATATGTGCCTTCTTTGAAAATAGGAGTAATGAAGACAAATAAGCCATGTAGAATATATCAAGTTTCCTAGAATCAGGAAAGAAATATTATTAAATATTCATTAAATTTGTATTTGGTACAAATACAGAAACATTTATTTTATTAAGAAACAAATGGGGACACCTGGGTGGCTCAGTTGTTAAGTGTCTGCCTTTGACTCAGGTCACCATCCCAGAGTCCTGGGTCCTGGGATCAAGCTCAGCAGGAAGCCTGCTTCTCCCTCTCCTACTCCCCTTGCTTGCGTTCCCTCTCTCGCTGTTTCTCTGTGTTAAATAAATAAATAAATAAATAAAATCTTAAAGTAAAAAAGAAATGTACTTACTAATTTACATCTAGTATTCAAAGCAGTTCCAATGTTTTGAAGTATTTGGTTAATGTTTTGTTTCTTCCCAGTTCATATTCTCCATTTATTATCTCTCTTTATCTCTATCACTATCTCTATCTGCAATTTCGAAAAATGCATTATATAGGAGTTATATTTAAAAGTTTAAGATTTAATTAGTAGTACAAAATACTCACTTCTATTAAAAAATATTCTGCCACATGGGGCTCCTTCTTCTCCCCCACTCTCTTTCCCTCTGTCCCTCCTCTCCTTCAAGCTCTTGCGCTCTCTCTCTCTCACACACATACACAAATAAATAAACAAAACGTTAAAAAATAAATTCTGCTACATGTTGTTTGTCCTTCATACACAATTCTCCAAACTATCACTGCAAGATTTAGGTGAAAATGAACTCTGAAATTTGCACATGAAAATTCCAAAAATACTAAATAAAGGTAATTCAGTTCAAGGAGAGACACTTTGATTGTTGTTATAAGATGGGATCAACTTGCAGTTGGTCACTTACATAAAGAATGGCTCACAGAAAGCTACTGTAACCACTTAATATTTCCAGTTTATTCCAATGATATTTTAGAACTCTCTAAAGCATTGGCCTTCAAATATTTGAGTCATATGCTCCACATAAGGCTTTGAAAACTAGATAATCTCTTTTTAAGCTGACATGTAAGATTATCTTATGTTCAAATCATTGTGAAAGATGTATTTTTTTAGGCAAGTTATGGCATATTTTTTAAATTCAGTTTTTATTAAACTTTGAAGGGGCAAATTTATCTCATTCAATTTAGAGAAACCATCTATACTGGTAAAAGCTGGTCCTCATTGTCAAATCATTCAGTCAAATTAGATAACTTTTTCTCAGAAAAAAGCAAGACTTTTTTTTTTTTAATGAAAATCAACATATGGCTTATATCCATATGACAGCTTTCTGACTGCAAATTCTAATTTTTAGGCAGGTAAAGAGATAGATTAAGAGATACACCCATGCACCCCTATATTTAATGCAGCATTATTTACAATTGCCAAGATATGGAAACAACCCAACTCTGCACTGATAGATGAAAGGATAAAGATGTGGAGATGCAGTGTATAACACACACACACAATGTAATAATACTCAGTTGAGTAATGAGAGCATGCCATTTGCAGCAACATGGATGGACCTAGAAGGTATTATACTAAATAAAATAAGTTAGAGAAAGACAAATACCATATGATCTCACTTATATTTGGAATCTAAAAACAAAACAAAGCAAACAAACAAAAAAGAGACTGCTAAGTACAGAAAACAAACCAGGGATTGCCAAAGGAAAGGTGGGTGGGAGGTTAAGCAAAGAGATAAAGGGGATTAAATGATATAAACTTCCAGTTAGAAATAAACCAGGGAGGGGCGCCTGGGTGGCTCAGTGGGTTAAGCCGTTGCCTTCGGCTCAGGTCATGGTCTCAGAGTCCTGGGATCGAGCCCTGCATCGGGCTCTCTGCTCAGCAGGGAGCCTGCTTCCTCCTCTCTCTGCCTGCCTCTCTGCCTGCTTGTGATCTCTCTGTCAAATAAATAAATAAATAAATAAATAAATAAATAAAAAGAAATAAACCAGGGAGATGAAAAGTATAGCATAGGAAATATAATCAATGATATTGTAAGAGTGTTGTATGGTGATGACATTTATCATGGTGGGCATTGAGTAATTTATAGAATTGTCAAATCCGTATATTGTACACCCGGACTAATATAACCCTGCATGTTAATTATACTTCAATACAAAATTAAAAATAAATCAATACACTTGTGGCACATATACACCAAAAAACTGCTGGTAAGAAGTACTGAAAGAGGGGCACCTGGGTGGCTCAGTGGGTTAAAGCCTCTGCCTTCGGCTCAGGTCGTGATCCCAGGGTCCTGGGATCGAGCCCCACATCGGGCTCTCTGCTAGGCGGGGAGCCTGCTTCCCTTCCTCTCTCTCTGCCTACTTGTGATCTCTCTCTCTCTCTGTCAAATAAATAAACAAAATCTTAAAAAAAAAAAAAAGAAGTACTGAAAGAAGCAGGATCTTATTTCATCCTAGATATAAGGAAGAAGCATGTGAGTAGGATGAAATAAGACTCTGCCCCTTTCAGTACTTATTAACACTTTCTGTGCTCTGCTCCTGGAACTGTCCTTCAGAAGTAAAGCATTCTTCAACTGCTTCTTTGCTTGGTGCCCCCATTTTTTTTTTTTTAATGGTTTTTGTCAGTGGAAAGACAGCAGCTGAGAAAAAGTTGCATCTTTCTTTGGTAAAATGGGTGAGGGGCAATTGTGAGAGAGGAGGTGGGTGAAAAAACTCTAGCCAGAAGACAATTCTCAGGTATGTCAGTTTTAGGAAACAGCATTATCCGGGAATTAAATATCTCAAATCTGTCCATGCCTGGGAACTCCTGAGCTTTCTTCTTGCAACATAAGGAAGGACATTTAATGAAGGACTCAGGAAAACCTCCCTCATTTATTTCCTGGGAAATGGGAATAGGAGAGAATAGATGAACAGAAAGTTATGTGTGCACTATGAGAAAAATAGGATGTGTCAAAAGCAATAATATTATATTTTGAGGAACTAAGAACTGGAAAAGATCAAACAGAATCAGCAATGCCATCCTGAAATCAAATCAAGTTGCTGAGCCAAAAGGAAGATTACCTTCCATCTCAACGTTGCACCAATGTTAATGAATCTAAGAATGCCTAAACTTCTAAAAGTCAAGCACTATACCTATAAAGAATTCTCATTATGAAGTGGATTGTCTCTGTGGTAAAAGAAAATTATATACTGATTATATAATACTTTGATAACTTTACCTATGCATTTTTAATTCTCCATAGCCATAAGAGCTTCAGACATATTACTATCAATTAAGGACAGCCATTAAAAAACTGGCTTCTGGATTTTCAAAAGCTAAAGTCCTAATGCAAACAACAGGATGGGAAGGAAACTTCTAAAAACATTCTATAAGATGGGATTGGGAGGGAGACAAACCATAAGTGACTCTTAATCTCACAAAACAAACTGAGGGTTAATGGGGGGAGGGGGTTGGGGGGGTGGGATTATGGACATTGGGGAGGGTATGTGCTATGGTGAGTGCTGTGAAGTGTGTAAACCTGGCGATTCACAGACCTGTACCCCTGGGGATAAAAAGATATTATATGTTTTAAAAAAATAAAACTTAAATAAAAAAAAAAAAAAAACATTCTATAGAATGTAAAGCTGTAAAGCTATAAATGTAAAGCTATAGAATGAATAGATAAACCTCTTTAAAGCTATAGAATGTATAGATAAACCTCTTAAAGCTATAGAATGTATAGATAAACCTCTTAAAGCTATAGAATCAATAGATAAACCTCTTTCTACCCACCTTTGAACTGAGACATAGCAAGCACCAAAGAGAAGAGCAAAAGAATTAAGTCAACTTTGGAAAAGCTCCTCAAGAAATAGCCTTTTACCTGTGTTTCCAGACTTGCCTGAGCTTCATGGGAAGGAGGACAGTAAAATCCCTAGGTAAGTTTTGGTAGAATCCCCCTAGTGCAGAGGGTACCTTAGCCCGGTTTCAAGAGTCAGCATGAACATAAGGTTCTAGAGTTTTCTGGACATGAGTATGTTGTCAGAGCAATAAAGTTACCATAACTGACTATTGTGTGTAGATGAGCTTCTAGACACATCCTACTGGGCTTCCCACAGAGAAAAACTGGCATAGCATAACATTCAGAAGTTCCCTATAGAAGACGTCTGCATAGAGAGTAACATCCAGGTCAGGATATAGAACACACAGAGTAAAGTATGTGGATCCTCTATCAAAGCACATTTTGGAAACAGTGTTTTCCAAATGCCAGAGGGATATAGCTCTTGCTAAATAGAAATAAGGGAAATAAAGATACTGCAAAATAAGCCAAAATAACCAAGAACCCAACCTTTAATGTGAGTCAGATACTTACATGCAACTTTAGAAATAAAGGGAGAACACAATCACCCTTAATGTGTTAAGAAACTAAGTAATTGAGTCTATCAAAAAACTGACTAATTTTGCTTCACCACCAGGCTAAAAAGAGCTGGTAAGATAAATGAGTTAGAGTTATCTCAAAAAGTTAAATATTTTGTACAAGACAACTGATATATCTTCAAAGCCACTGGTGCACAAAATTAACGTAGTAGCTGCCATATATTGAGCACTCACTCTCCAAGTGTTCAGTGCGCTGTCCAAGTGTTCAGGTGTTCAGTGCGCTGCCTGTATTATTTTAACTTCAAAACAACTCCACAACTTAGACATTGTTAGTACAGCATTCCAATTTTAAAGGTAAATAAGGCTTATGACTTGCCCAAAGTTAGTATGCCAACTGGTGGTAGAATCAGAAATTAAATCAAAGTATACTCATATCAATTCTACTTCAAAGCACCACACCATATATTGATGAGCAGAAGAAAGGATAGGGATACTGGTGAATTAATGTATATACTGAAGCTGAATTGAAGGTTTTGTGTCCACCCCCTACCTCAAGGGACCTGAGCCTCCAGTTAAGGGATTCTCAGCCTTGGCCCTATGAAAGTTTGAACCAAATAATTCTTTGTTGTTATGGGATGTCCTGGGCGTTGTAGGATGTTTAGCAGCAACCCAGGCTTTTACAAACTAGATGTTAGTACAGCCTCCACCCCACACTGTATCAATCAAAAATATTTTTAGACATTGTCAAATGTCCCCTGGGAGGGAAAATGGCCCCTAGTTAAGAACCACTGATTTACATTTAAAGTGGCTGAGAAGGAACTCACATGACCTTTACCAGTTGTCCGGATTCTAGTTTTGAGATTTCTTGTGACCTTATAATTGATGTTGAAAATTTGAATCTAAGTGATTAGAAGAGTTGAAGACATTTCTACAATTCATGGAAAGAAACTGCATCATAAGACATGTCTTCAAGTTTTATTATTCAACCGTTCCTTAATTGAGTTGCTTTATTGCTCAGCTAAAAATTTTTAGACAGGCCAATTACCCTATCTATGCACAAGTCTCTTATTTCTAAAATACAGATCATAATATCTACTTTATATAACGTGAGTAGATGGGTAAAATGAAATGATAAAAACAAAATTTGCTTAACTATAAAGCTAGGAGACTAAAACTGTGTTTACCTTGACCATAACCACAAGGGGATACAAAAATCAAGGGCAAATGGAACTATCAGAAAGATGTTTGATCAAGCCCTTACATTATGAATTACTTTATTTCCACCACATGAACATCCCTCCCAGGTAATTCTGACTCTCCATTTATGTGGAAATATATGTAATTGAGAGAGACATTGGTAATTTCAAACAAGATAGAGTGTTGAAGGAAAGGTACTAAAAGTAATAGTAAAATTATTGAATTGTCTTTCAAAGTGATGAAAACATGCTCTGTATTTTAATGAACTACTACAATAAAGAATGCCAAGAACAGGAACTATAATCATTCATAGGCTACACACTATTTGCTAAGTCAAATATGTTGCACAGTGGTAAGAGATACAATATTTACCATGACACATATCCTGGCCTCCAGGTAATGTATCTGTCTTTAGGAAATAGGAAAATCAACTGTATTTAAAGATCAATGCTAAGGTTGTTAGATATTATATAAAATCAATGATATCAGGTATATAAATATCACTTGATATCATTGATTTTACATAAGTATATAATGCCATAAAAAGTGAAGCAAAGGGACGCCTGGGTGGCTCAGTTGGTTGGACGACTGCCTTCAGCTCAGGTCATGATCCCGGAGTCCCGGGATCGAGTCCCGCATCGGGCTCCCGGCTCCGCGGGGAGTCTGCTTCTCTCTCTGGCCTTCTCCTCGCTCATGATCTCTCTCACTGTCTCTCTCTCAAATAAATAAATAGAATCTTTAAAAAAAAAAAAAAAAGTGAAGCAAAAATTAGGAGTCACACATTGATATTAGGAAGAAGCAAATTTAAGACCAATGGAAGAAAGCTTCGTTTTTCCCAGAGATTATTATCTCCAGGAATGACATGCACAAAAACAAACAAACAAAAGTATTCTAGAAAGCTTTAGATGGATTAAATGTGTACGTCATAATATACAACCATCAGACAATGAAATACAGTGAAAGAGAAAAGAAGTAAAAACATTATGCCTTCAATTTTACCAAGGCTTCATTTTCTGTTATTAGCCCTATAGGATAATATTCAACTATTTTCTGTATGTAGCATATTAGCTATGAAAGTCACATTTTATTTGTATAGACAAATCATTCTGTCAACTCACTAATCTCTTAAAATAGCAAACGACTACATAAATTTAAAGTAACTTGAAATTGGTTCTTGGTACAGCTACAGAAAAAAGTTTTGTTTTGTTTCTTTTTTTAATCAGCTGAGAATCCATACATAGTGTAGCAACTTAAATATTAATATAAATAATTAACCTACACTAATAACTCATACATCTGGTGTTATAGGGTTAGAAAGAAAATTATGATTATCTGTTTTCACAGTGATCTGATTAGAAAGAACCCAGGGTATAATAATTTTGCTAAGAGTATCCCTTTTAATTGAGATGACCTTTCAATAATACTGGCCTGTTACATTTCCAGTTGACTAAATGTGATGATTTTTATAAATTTTTGACCAAGCAAGATGTTTAAGATAGTTAAGAAATCAGAAGTATCAATGGTATTTTTGAACATGAAAAGTTGAGCTTATTAAATATGCCCTTCTGAGCAGGCAAGCATAAGAAATTTGAAATATGCTTTGCTTTTCACAACAGTTTCATATTACACAGAGATTCAACCCTTTAATGAACTCTATTTGTTGACTCATGCAAGAAAACAAGGTAATTGTATTATCTCAACCTCAATGACTTTTTAAACCATGGTGTTACAGCTATTATACTCAATATTTGAAAAGAAATATATTAAAAAACAACCAAGTTGCTTTGAGGAAATTGGGGCATAACCTTTTCATATAAAAGAATGAAAACTCACTGAATTGGAAAAAAGTATACTTCTAGTAGGGACATTTAACTCACTAGATAAATGTAAAACATTAACATTGCTCTTGTAATGTTATCAAAGTGATTAAAAAGAACATCAAAAAGTACATTCCAAAAATTAATTGAATCGTGTTTGATAGAAAACATAAAGCCAGAATATTTAATGAATATCTACTTTAGATTTTTTTTGTTTCTATAGATGATTTGATATTATCTCAATACATTTTAAAATGCTTTTCTCCCCTGAGTAGTGAAATAGATAAGCACATATTTACTGAGTACTTATAACATTTTCCTTTTAATATCCTCCAAATGGGAGTGGTGGAGAAACTATATTAGAATTATTTTTTTAATTATAAATAATTCACATTATATAAGTATAGCTACTCTATATGCTTAGCAAGATTATTACCAACTTGTTATGGAGATTTAAACTCATGTAACTGATGTTACAATTATTGTATAAATGACATCTTTTACTAAATTTCTTAAAGTTCAACAAAGCTATATCATTGGATTGTAGTGAATATATTTTTATTTCTGAGACTGTGAAATGTTGTTCAGACAGTGTATCTATAATATATATAAACTATATTGCCAAAATACAAAATAAACAAAATTTATGTATTTTGGTAGAGTGAAATATTGTTATACAACTGAAAAAAAATGTTCGAAAATGATCTTCACATAGATTATAAAATAAAGAAATAGAGTAGTAATGTAAATTTAAAACTCAGCATTTAAAAAAAAATCCTTACTTTGTGGGAAGGATAGAAATAAATGTACAGTGAAACCTAAAAGCTACTTTGTCTTGATGATAATTAGAAAAACAGAAATTAAAGAAATCCTCTCAGAAACTAAGGGTTGTTATTAGCACAGGTATAAACAAAGACATCAAACTGTGAAGCCTTTGAATAGAAATCACTTCTTCATTCTAGGAAGCCTGGAACATTTTATAAAAGCAGGTTTCATTTGTAGCAAGGATACAATCTCAAAACTTTCTTTTTTTAAAAAAGATTTTATTTTATTCATTTCATAGAGAGAGACACAGCGAGAGAGGGAACACAAGCAGGGAGAGTGGGAGAGGGAGAAGCAGGCTTCCCGCTGAGCAGGGAGCCTGATGCGAGGCTCCATCCCAGGATCCTGGGTTCATGATCTGAGAGGAAGACAGACACTTAATGACTGAGCCACCCAGGCGTCCTCAATCTCAAAACTTTCTGAAAGGCATGAAACATATAGACCCTGTCGCATGGGCCTAATGCAATTGTACCAGAATTTAATAATGGAAATAGACCAAGTGAACCTGCCAAGTAGAAATTAAGGAATAGTCCTGAAAGTCACCATGGCAGAAAACTCAAAATGCACTTACAGGCCCTTTAGAATGTAAGGAGGAGAGACAAAGCAGTGTTAAGTTTATGATCTTCATACTCAGGCTAAAGTGGTATGAGGCTGAAGAAGTTATTTGACCCATTTGGACCTAAGATGCTGAACCTATAAAAGGGCAATAGAACCCGGACCACACCCAGGATATTGGAAAAAATAGAAATAATTCACAACTTAAAGCTCCAAGCAGTCCTATATCAAAAGAATTACAATGCTAAACTGCTATTATTCTTCTTTCCTTTTCCTTCCTTTCTCCCTCTTCCTATTCTTCCTTCTTCTACTATATTTGCATATTATGGAATAAAATTAAATATGGCCAAATAAAGCCAAATATGGACATAATTATGGCTTTATTTATTATTTGTTGTCCAACAAGAAAAAGTAAAAATCTTCACTCAGTTCAGGAGCTTAGGGGAAAAGAAACCAACCATGAGGAAGAAGTTAGTAAAAAATAAAATCTATTGAATAAGAAGACCTGTTATTTTAAGGATTACTATTTTCCAAAATTATCTCTAAATTCAATGGAACAGCAATCAGAATCCAAACAGGATTATATTTGAAAGTTAACAGCATTAGTGTGTCAAGGAAGATATGGAACCTTATTAAAATAGCAAACGTGATGATAATAGAAACAGTGATTTCTATACTGCATGGTGTCTAAAGGCCAGTGACATGCTATTTTACATGTCACAATATTTTACATTAACTCATTTAATCCTAAGAACAAAACTGCATGGAAGGCAACACCATTATTTCCATTTTATCAATAGAGCAAATGAAATAGGCAAAATTTGAGTATTATTTTGAATGTCACAGCTAGTATAAAACAAACCAAGCAGGCAGATCCCCCAGGGATCATGCTATTAAAAATTATACTGTACATCTAAATATAAGAAGTGATATTTCCCTATCAAATAAAAATTTATTCTGCAGTAATTAAAGTAATGTGGCACTGGCAAAGGAAAGAAGGATGAGATTGGGTTTTCTACAAACAGGCCGGAGAATGGACTGAAAATCGTGTGTGAGATAGTACCACAAGGGACTGCAGAGTCCAATGGGGCAAAAATCAAGAATAAATTTACCTTCCAGAGTTTACCAAGGAATTAAATATTTGCTATGAAAATAATTTTATTTGGGACATTGATTGCTCAGGATGTTAATGTCAAATAATCGAAAACTTAGCAGTTCCTGTCTTTAAGCTTTCAAATCAGTACCAGTTCAGCAGTTATCAATTAACTGATACTTGAAAATCAGTGCAAATATAATTTATTTCTAATGGATATACTGTCTTTTGTTATATATTATTTTCAAAACACCAAACTTGCTCAGGAAAAAAAAGTCTTATAGATCAATACAGTTTCAATCGCCTAGGAAAATTTAGATATGTTTTTCCTCCTTAGTTACATAGACTTGGATTTGTAGGAATGAATGTAATATTTTTTTTTTAAATTTATCTGTTAGAGAGAGAGAGAGAGCACAGGCAGACAGAGTGGTAGGCAGAGGCAGAGGGAGAAGCAGGCTCCCTGCCAAGCAAGGAGCCCGATGTGGGCCTCGATTCCAGGACGGTGTGATCATGACCTGAGCCTAAGGCAGCCGCTTAATCAACTGAGCCACCCAGGCGTCCCTGAATGTAATATTTTAATGGAACAATTTCATTGGCCATTTCACATATAACTTAAAACGTCCTCCCCCAAACTCAATGAAGAGGTCTTGCTGACTTTGTTAACAAATTTTTATACTTTAATAAATGTGTGTAAAATCTATTTAATAGCTAAACATACCTATCTCACTTTGGAGTTAAAAAGGTAAATCTTTATTAATGATCCACTAGAATCAATATTCAAGAGAGCAGGGACTGAGATTTTTTTTTAATGATTATTATTTTTGGGGCACCTGGGTGGCTCAGTGGGTTAAAGCCTCTGCCTTCGGCTCAGGTCATGATCCCAGAGTTCTGGGATCGAGCCCCACATCGGGCTCTTTGCTCGGCAGGGAGCCTGCTTCCTCCTCTCTCTCTCTGCCTGTCTCTCTGCCTACTTGTGATCTCTGTCTGTCAAATAAATACATAAAGTCTTTAAAAAAAAATGATTATTATTTTTTCATTATACCCAATACCTTGAGTAGTAACTTGCCCCATGGAAAGGCTCAAAAAATAGTTACTGAATAAATGAATATGTATTGGTACTTACTATTTCCCAGATATTGTGCTAAGTACTAGTCTCATTTAATGCTCATAATCACTTAACTAATTAACATTTTTATTAATGCAGCTTTACAAATCAGTTTAAATGTCAGATTTTTACTAGGTATTTTATCTTGGGCAAGTAGGCAATCTCTTTCTCCCTCAGAGCTTGTCTCTCCTCACCTATAAAATGGACAGAATAAGCTTATCTGGGTTGAGCTGTGAGAAATAATGACTAAAAAACTAAATATTTATTATAGTGCTAGACAGTTAATTGATCATATACAATCACAAAATATATTTCATAAGCCTGCAAAGCAAAAAAACAAAAATTACATCTTATAATGATAGTCAACTAAGTGGAAGCTGGACATAATTTTCCTTGCTTGAATAAGTATAAACTTAATTCCTGTTGCTTAGCTAGACAACCGCAACTGCTCAATGTTTTCGACAATAAATCATTTAAGGACTATTTAAGGTAGGGATATAGTCCTGACTCTTGTCTAGAACTTTTCCTTCTACTAAAAACAAGAAAGTATCATCAAGAAAATTTCAGAATAGAAATTATCAGCTTGGAAAAACAAAGCAAAACCAGAAAACAAGCCAGCAAAACAGAGACAACTGTGAAGTATTATTTTCGGAAATTCTTCACTATAGCCTTCTCAATGTCCCAGAGAGCAATTTAATATGGAAAAACATGGGTACAGAGGACTGTGTTTAAATCTGATACAAAGGAACAGGCCATTAAATGCAAAGAGGTTTTAGAAATATAACCAAATTTGGGGCACCTGGGTGGCTCAGTCAGTTGAGCATCTGCCTTTGACTCAGGTCATGGTCTCTAGGTGCTGGGATTGAATGCAGTGTCAGGCTCCCTGCTCAGCAGGGAGTCACTTCTCCCTCTCCCTCTGCCCCTTTCCTGCTCTCTCTCAAAAAAATAAATAAAATCTTAAAAAAAAAAAAGAAATAGCATGCCTAATTTATTTCACATGTTTGCCTTTTATCAATTTACATATCATTTTCTGAGTAGTCTAAAAGTATTGTTTAAATAAGCAAAATATACAAGTCTAACTGACAAGAAAGCATCAAGTTGTATTTTCATTTTCTTTGTAAGAAGTATAGAAAATAATGGTGAGTCTTATCATTGATAGCATTTCAGATTTCCTAAAACTCAGTATAAGTTCATGTATTTGGATGGAAGCAAGAAGAAATTTTACATATCAAAACTCAAAACTGTTTATCTTCCAGAAACAAAAATTTGTGACTGATATCACCTATCAAGTAGCATGGTGATTACATTAGTGTTTTCTATAAAATTTCCCTCAAAGCTGCATGTGTGTCAGACTCTTCTGTTATCAAAGCTGCCTGCAGACATTAAAATGTTTGAGTAATGTGTTATAGTACTTTAAACTCTGCTATCAAGTATACATTATTAACAGAGCAAATACTTGTGATAATATTTGTGTTCCAGGCCCTAGGAAGAACTCTTAGAATTCAATGGTGAGCAACATTGCATTTGGCACTCAATGCTATGTGAACACTGTATTTCAAGGTGTATGTTAGGTAGATTTAGCTGAGTCAGGAGGGCAAAGAAGATATTCCTGAAAAAGTGATATTTGTGTGGAGGTCTGTTTGAGCCAAAATGTTTTGACTCGATGGAGTGCGTATGGGGGTTCATTAGGTTTTCATGCTAATAGCGTCTACCTCTTATGGTCATTGTGAGGATTGAGTTATATAATACATACATACTGCTGTGGTCAGCTCCTGGAATATAGTAAGGACTCATTATATGTTAGCTACTTGTATCCTCCTCCTCCATCTCTTTCTCTTCCTTCTCTTCCCTTCTTCTTTCACTACTGCCTCTCCTCCTTTTCCCCCCAACCCTCCTTCTTTTTCTTCTCCCCCCTCCTTTTTCCCCTTCCTCCTCCTCCTTCTTCTTCCTCTTCCCTTTCCCCTCCTTCTCCTCCTTCTTCTCCTTCTCCTCATCCTCCTCCCCATCTTCCTCTTCCTTCTCCTCTTCTATCCTCTTCTTCCTCCTCCTTCATGCCCTCCCCCTCATTCTTCTACCTCTCCACTTCTTCCTCCTTCTTTCTCTTATCATCATCATTATCATCATCATCATCATCAGAAATAATAACATGCTCAAAAGCTCTGCAACAGGAGAGATGGTGTCTAATAAAACGGTCTCAGAGAAAGCCACTGTGGCTCTAATGGAAAGAAAAACTGGAAAACTATATAAATAAAACATGGAGTGAAAATGTAGTAGAGCAGAGTTAACTGTTTCCTAAGCATCAACAAAGCACATTTGGAAATAAACTTAGTGTGCTCAGGATATCAGTGTATGATTTTATACCCCCAACAAAATACCATTTGGCACAGTTACAGTAAGTCTATGGTCTCTTAGCTTTAAGATTTATAAAAATGGTTTCATAAACCATCTCCATCCCCCATTTCCTGGTTCTACTACTGCAACCCGTATGACAGGTATTTAACCTCTCAGTTTCCTCACATACGTACCAGAAAAAAAAAATTGAATTTATCCCATGAACTACTATGGAAATTAAATGAAATAAAACACGCATATTATTCAAAATATTATCTGGTAGCTAATTGGTAAAAAATAATTATTTCTCCTAATAGTATTGCTATTAATTTTATTTTGCCAAATGAGATGTTATCACCAACCAGAAAATATGCGACATGTTCTGAGTTCCTCTGGGACTGATATGAAGCAAATATAAGCACTTTCAGAACTTCAGCAGCAGGAGCATATAATATTTAGAGGGAGCCTGTGATAATCCATTTGTTTATTTAAGTAAATAAAATGTTATGTCTCCTCCATATCATGTTTTTTCAATCTTAGCACTACTGACATACATGTATATAGCCTTAGTGCCCAGGATCAAATGCTGTCCTGGTTGGGTGGTTGGGTGGTATCATTCTTTTTTTATGGGAGGCTGGTCCTGTGCACTGTAGGCTGTTTAGCAGCAACCCCAGTGTCCTCCCCACAGACACGAGCTGCACCTCCCATTCCTCAGTTGTGACAATGTCTCCAGACATTGCCAGATAACCCCTACCAGATTGTCAAAACGTATCCCCGGTTGAGAACCGCGGCTCTACAACTGGTCTGCAGTGATGACAGTATTAGCTGATCATCTGCAACAATGAAACATACATCTTACCTTGAAAATTAAGAGAATAAGACAGTTTGATTATTCTTACTAATAACAGTATCATTAGCAAACTGTAATAATTAGTCCTTTGTGGGAGCCTAATTTGGTTTCGTTCCAATGGAAACTCACACATTTTTTGCTTCGTTAAGATTTAACATCAGCCACACTGTTTTTCCTCTTTCATTTTATTGATGTAAACAAAAATCAGAGTTTGGGCTTTAGCCACAACAAGACAGCACTCTACATATGGATACTGTAAACTCATGAAGCCCTTGTTACCTGAACTTTCCCCCCCAAATGCAGTTTTTCTATGTAAAATGTATTCTGGCAATCTCTGTAACCCAAATTTGGCAAAAGTGCCACAGCCCTCTACTGGAATAGAAAAGCAATGTAAATAGTATCTTGGGCTTTGGGGATTCACAAAGGTACCCAAACTTGTAAAACTATAGTTGGGAATAAGCTTGAAATTTCTTTGCTGAAGGAAGCATTTGTCATTTGAGAGTTTGCAGTTTCCAACATATAAATAAAACTAGAACAAAACAAAGCTAAAGGGTACAAAATCTTGTGATGCAAAGAAACTTGCACCAGAGGTAGAAATCCTAAGAAATGGGAGTCTTTATATACAATGTGCATTAATGTATGTATACATTTGTGGATATTTATGGGAGAAGATTCATAATACTGTAATAACTCCAAATATTTCTACTATACTGTATCACTTTTTTTCCACATGCAGTTTTACTATAACACTTGCTTTGAAAATGTAAATTTGCTTCAAGGCAATTGATATGCATATATGTACATATTCATGTTTTATATATACGATGTAAGCAAATATATAAGGACATAGATAAATTTGTATTTGTATTTAGATATAAGTAAAAATTTGTATGTTCAATTATGACTGCAAGGACACTCAAATGCAGAAAACTGCACCCAACTGAACAGAGCCAGGTAGGAAACACACATCAAACATCCACCCAGTTACCTCAGTTCACTGCACTATTAACCATTAACTGGGCCTGTCCACATCTGGTGTCCAATTTCAATCACCCTCTTTCTTTCTATCACTGTGTAATACCATAAGCTCCAATCACTCAAAAGTCCCATTAGTAAACATTAAGGATTTTTCAAGTTTATCTGCTGTTTTTATTGTGGTATTTGTACATTTCTTAGCCATTCAATATGTGCACAAATGTGCTACACTTTTTATTAGGTCCCTATGATTATTTTTAAAAACATAAATATGTCACTGACAGACTTTTTAAGTGTTGTTCCCCTAACTCCATCTTCCCACAAGCCCTGTCGATTTCATTGCACAATTTTGCATACCATTGTGGTTTTTAGGTACACATATGTCATGTTATAACTGACCCAACCACAGTTTAATAATGTTGGGTATAGTCCTACTCTTGTTGGACTTAGCTATTTCCATATGAAAGTTTTGGCAACTAATGTTGAATGTGGGAATTTTAGCACTGTATTAGAACAATTTAATTTTTAAACACTTTCCTTTTTACGTAAGAAGCAGAGGAGGCATTGCTTATTTAAAGAGCAGATTAGATGAGTGAACCATTGGGGAAACAGGGGAAAGGTACAAAAGAGAGAAAACAAATTATGAAAAAGTTCCCTTTCCTTAATCATTCTATAATTAATTTCTTATCCACTCTCAAGGGACTAAAAAGTAGGACTTGTGCCATATTACACAGAAGGTGGCATTAGCTCCTCTCTCACTGTCAGTAAGGTTTTGCGTGAGAATCAGCTGTTGGGATATGGATGGCTCAGCATATTCTAACCTCCAGTCCTGCACTGCGGCTCAACTGCAGACACCCCAGCTGACTGTCAAGGGTTGAGCATATCTGGCTTCCAGTAGAGGTCAGCCCCTTATTTCAATGAACTTATTGCTCATAATCCACATAGTACCTTCCCTAGCCTTTTTATTTTTTATATTTTTTAAAGATTTTATTCATTTATTTGACAGACAGAGATCACCAGTAGGCAGAGAGGCAGGCAGAGAAGAGAGGGAAGCAGGCTCCCCGCTAGCAGAGAGCCCGATGTGGGGCTTGATCCCAGGACCCCGAGATCATGACCTGAGCCAAAGGCAGAGGCTTATCTCACTGAGCCACCCAGGTGCTCCCCTAGCCTTTTTAAATTATTCATTGGCCTACAACAAAAATAACTAGATCTCTAGGAGGAAATAGTTTATAACTTTGCATCTGTACCACTTTAATTTTGTTATCCAGAAAATCAAATACTTTTTTCAAGTAAGTTTGTTCATTTCTGCAGCTTGAATTTTCAAGATATCATTCCCTAATGTTCTCTAAAGGGAAAAGCACTGGAGAAGGTGTCCATGTATATGATTCTTATTCTCACTCTCCTCCTTCTTCTTTTAGGTCTTTTTCTCCTCAAAACAAATAAGAATAAAATATTTTCTTATAGACACACATACACATATAGATATACATACATATGTAATGTGATCAATTTGATGTATTATTACTCACTGCCCTTCTTTGTATTAATAGTAGAAAATAAAGAGGCTAAAAAATCGGGGCACCTGGGTGGCTCAGTGAGTTAAGCCTCTGCCTTCGGCTCAGGTCACGATCTCAGGATCCTGGGATCAAGCCCCCCATCGGGCTCTTTGCTCAGCGGGGAGCCTGCTTTCCCCCCTCTCTCTGCCTGCCTCTCTGCCTACTTGTGATCTCTCTCTGTCAAATAAATAAATAAAATATTTTTTAAAAAAAATCAATGATATGATAGCTGTGGAGGGAGAATTTCCACTCTCTTCCAATCCTGGGCCCACTTCCTCCTTCTTCCTCCTTTTCTCTCACAAAGGGCAGAAAAAGTACGGTATTTGTTAATTTCATTGTTTAGAGAACTATACTAAGCAAACATGCTCAGCATTGCTCTGAGAACCTCACATGTATTAGGTCATTATATCCTCCCTATAGTATTATTTAGTATTTAGTATTTATAGGCGGGAGAGCAGAAGCACAGAGTGTTTAAGTGACTTGCTAAATAGACTATACTTACCATTTATTATGATGTCATTCTGAGTTAGTGTAAATGTGGAGTGATGCCAAGTTTCTTGCAATCATAATTGGAAACTTCAATTTTTGGGAACACTGTATAAGAGAGGCAAAGGACAATTCTTGCTAGATTTTAATATCTCTTTGGGGTTTAGTGAATTTTGTAGAACTCTATAGTGCTCAACTGTAATGCCTGCTTCTTTGTAATCTGGATCATGTTCTCATTTGGGCTCACAGTATGATCTCTAAAGAGTCAGATTGGACAGCTGTGGCTGTGCATGATTTGAGATGAGAAATAAAATCAGGGTGAATTTCTGACCCAGGGGATTTGAGAGCATGGGTCTGTCTTTCTCAGAGATTTCAGAAGACTGTAAAGAAACTTAAGTATTTGAATAATAACCTCATATAGAAGAAAGCCAGAATCTCCCCATAGCTTTCTTCTCCTCCTTTGAAGGAGAGAGTCTCATTTCTCTTTCTTATAGCCTAAAACACTGAGTCCAAAGAGTAAAGAGAAAATTAAAATTGGAGGAGGAAGGAGAAGCAGGGTATTTAGGGTTAAGAGAACTTATGAGTGCCTTTTCCCATTCCATAGCTATTTCCACCTATCTCCTTTCTACACTCTTCATTTAGGGAGAAGAAGATATTAATCAGATAGTTTAAAATATTAGACAATGATTGAACTATGATTATTACTGAGTGTCTTAAATACAAGAAGCCATTATCCCCTTCTGTTTCCACTCATCCTGCCTGCTCCCATTCCCACCTTGCAACATGGCACTCAACCTTTCTCTCTGTCCATCTCTTTGAATTTACATGGCTGGGAAGATATAGATGATAACTCGAATCAGTCTCCTGCACAAAACCAATTTACACCCCTCAAGAATGGTCACTTTCCTCTCTTCCCAGTTCCATTTTGCTAAAAGAATAACTTGGAACACAGCTATCTCTGAGTCTCTATAGATGCAAATGACCCCAGGTATTCTAAAATTTGAAACAGAGGACCAAGGATATCTACATAATCCTAAATCTAAGTGGCCTGCTCAAACACAGTCTTTTTCTAGAGCTTGGCATCTTAGCCAACACTTCAAGAGTTTCTCTGACTTCCTTCCACTCTGTTCCATGCTGTTTGTGTATGTGTCTACTCAGGAATCCAACTGGAAGGAGGCATGAGAACAGGAGATCATTCATATCTACTAGCCTGAGTATCCTGTAACAAGATTAAAACCACATCCTTAATAATTAGGAAGAGTTTTAATCTTTACTATGTCAAACTTTGCATATTTCACTACTATGGACAACCTTTGGTTTTAGTCATAAAATTTTACCATAGCGTTATAAAAATTCAATACTTTTGGGGGATAGAACGACAAGGAAGAATAAGCAGGAGGAATGTGAAATGTGTAATTCATTTTTCAATTGACACTCACAGATAGTTTCATTTCACTTCCTAATTTTCCAAAGAATTTTGAGGAAATCAATTTGATATAATAGCACTAAGAAGAGATTGCCACAGGTCCCATGCCCATGTAACTGAAGTGATCGCAGTTAATTCAAAACTATTTAGATGAGGTCCTGCACAAAACTAATCACACATGTAATACTTTCTTGGCACTTAATAACTTAAAATCAATTCAAGAAGCCTTAGTCAAGGAAGCTCTTTAACTGGTTAGATTTCATTTCTCAGTGTTTTGCATGTAATCTATTCTTTAAGAAGCTGTCAACATTATAACTTTGCAATTATAGCTAGCCTTCTCTGCAGGTGGAGCTTCTTCAACATAATTTATTGAGTTCGGACCTATTGATTTATAAGTCTAGTATTTAGATTGATAAAAATGTCATTATCAAGAAAATACATGTGGGATCAAGCAAATGGCAAAACTATGATTAGACTAAGTTGAACACACAAATCGGTTGAAGAGTTCATCTAAAGAGGCTGGAATAGACACATTCATCCAACAAATAATCATTTATGACAGTAGTTCTTCAATTTCAATGGGTATAAAAGTTACCCAATATAGCTGTTTAAAATATGTAGAATTCAGAGCCCTGTCTCCAGATATTTTTGTGAAGTAGTTTCAGTATGGAGACAAATTCTCAGTGATTTCAGTGCAGTTGGCTTACTGACCTCTTTGTGGGCAGGGTGGGGAATGTTTTAGGAAACAATTGTGCCCAATTGTACTAAAGACTAAGAAGATGTAGTCTTTGCAACTGAGCATTTTATGAATGGAAAGAAGATGTTGAAGTAATTAACCCAATAAACTAGTCTGGTAATGAATGATTCTTGTGGCTAAAGAACGCACACAGTACTCAAACACCAGAGAGGATGAAGACCTAACGTTGCAGCAGAGGCTTCAAGTTAAAGACAGGAACTGAACACTGCAATTTCTTTAAGAATTAACTGGGGAAAGACAAAAGTAAGGGTGGTACAGCTAGAGGGAATAAGGAGCATATATAAAGACCACCAAAGGAAGAGAGCCTCTCAAGATCAGGAACTCTAAATAGTTTTCTGACCCTGGAAGGAGGTTGAATGTGGGATAATGAGGTGGCATTTGCAGCTCTGGAATCAGGTAGTACCCACAATCAGTGTCCTTGTCCCTCTGTCTCCCTGTCCCTCTGTCTGTGCCATGATCTAAGATTCGTCCTAAATCCAATAAGGAGGACTTTTTAAAATTGCTGCGTTGAAGAATATAATCACATTTGATTGGAACAAGGAAAGAGTATAGGCAAAAAACAAAACAAAACAAAAAAAACCTGACGGGATCTGTTGCTATAATGCAGACAAGTGATAATGCTTTAGGAATGAGGAGGACTATTAGAAAGGTTCTCAGAAGATAAAGTTGACAACATACAGTGAATGGCTGGAGTGGAGGACCGGTCTATGACTTCAGGCCTAGGGAGAAATATCCACATCAGTTTGAAACCATCCACAGAGAGGTGCCAAATGGTGGATATCTTGATATTTAAGTGAAGAACTTAAATTTTTAAATGTTGACAACTAATTCAAAGCATTTTAAAACACTACAACCAACCACATATAACATAGCTGTCAAGCATAAATGGCTCATACTCTGTAATGTGTACCCTCTGATTCAGTTGGAGGGATTAAAAAAAAAACAAAAAAAAACTGAGCGATAAAGCAAACTGTTCAAAATGATGCAGCTAATTAGTGGCAGAGCTAAGACTAGAATGCCAATTTCCTTTCTTTTCTACTAATGATAGTAACACTGAAAAAAATTAATCTGAAAATATTTGTATGTGCAGAAATTGCATGCTGCTCTGTGTTCACTGTTGGGTTATTGATTTAGGAAGAGGAAAACAGTTGTGTTGAAGAGAAGGAAATAGCACAATCTCTGCGAGTACATTGAATGTGTTGAGTCAATAGCGTGGTGAGTTTTTCAGGGAAGGGAGACTGCAATTAATTTATTGTGTATTTAGAAGTAGGTTTTTTTGTTTGTTTGTGTTTGTTTGTTTTGTCAGCACCATCATGCTTTGGGGATCCTGGTTAACATAATAATGTAAAACTAGAGTTAATTATCTTGTGTCCAAATTCCTTTGGTTGGTTGTGCTGTTTTGTTGATTTGTTTGTTTTAATTAAATGATCATCCCCAGGGTTAATATTAAATCAGTTGAAACTAGCTCTCCAAGTCTTTTCTAAATCTAACAGGTGAATTACATCTAAGTGGAACCATATGACAAATGTGAAGCATCATGCCAGGATTATTAGTTATGGGCATGCTAATAAACATTCTTGGAAAAAATTAAAATCACTTCATCCTAATTTGTCAAAAAATTCATAATATACTTTGTTCTCAGAAATAATTCTGTCATTAAAATAAGCTCTTTCTCATTGTTAAAGAAAGGCTATGAATATCCAATTACAAATGTAATAATTATGATTTTAATTAATAATAATACATTGCTAATAAATGTACAGATATGTGTTCTACCTGAGTTAATGTATTCCTACTTATAATCTAAGATAAAGAGCAAGACATAGATAAAACATCTATGGGAGATGAAGAAAGAAAGATCAGAAATAAGCAATGCTGTTGACAGCTTATTGGCTCCTATACAGCACACTGAAAACAAGTGGATATCGTGGGAGACAGGAAGTGAGGTAACCCTTTGGATACTGCATTTCCTTGATAGAAAAAGAAGGTAGAAAGGACGGATGTAGAAAGGGGAGAGTTGTACAGAATTCAAATGTCTTTCCAACGACCTGGCACAAAATTTGCTCCATTTGCATTCATGGCCTCCAAAGCACTCCAACAAAAGTAGTCACCTAAAATCAAGCGTGGTTAAAATTGTAGATTCTGGCATTAAGTAACATATATATGTTACATACCTCTGTCTTTTTTTCTTAAATGTGATTATATTATGAAATTAATAGTGTATGTTATATAAAAGTGATAATAAATTTAAAAAAAACTACCGAGATTAAAAAATTGAACATTGCCAGTACCTTTAGAGACCCCCCCTATGTACCAATTTCTGATCATATTTTCTCTCTACTTCCTAAGACAACACTGAACTTACTCTTGTATAAATCTCTCCCTTGTTTTACTTCTAATCCCACCAGTAGGGCTATATTACAAAATAAAATAATTACAATATTTTATTATTTATTTTATAACTAGGGTTTTTTCTGTCTTAAACCTTATATAAATTGAATCATACGGCACATATATATTTTTTGCAGCTTATTGTTTTCATTTAGCATTATGCTTTGAGATTCCTTCCTTTTGATGTATGAGGCTATAATTAATCTATTTGCACTTCTGTATAGTATTCTATGGTATAAAGAAAAATCTATTTTCAATTCTCTTAAGTGGATATTTGTACCATTTCCAGTTTGGGCTACTATGTGAACATAAGCAAGAGTCTCTTGGAGTAGTTCTAGGAGTAAAAATACTCAGTTGTATAGTGATCTATTCTGTAATATCTTACTTCTTTACATGAGTGCTCTTTGTCAAGAATCAACCATATATTATTTCTGAGTGTACCTAACAAAATTAAGAGTGTATTTTTTATTTTTAGTACATGTTTTCAGATTTGACCATATCAACAGGCAATGATCCTCATGCAATCATGGAAAGTGGCAGATTCAAATCATTTTAATAATGTGCAAATGACATTGGAATAGTTGAAATTTGAAGATCTTTAACATGGACAAACTAAAAGTATTTTGACAATTCTTTCTGTGTGACATCCACTATGAGTCGTAATATAAGGAAGAGTCTCAAACCATAAATTATTTTTTAAATTTATATATCCCTTTTCTGTCATTGGTTATAAATTTTAGGTTAATAAGGATCTAAAAACTGATGGAATCCGACTACTTCAACCAACATGAATATATATTAATAAAATATTTTATTGTGCAGTAAGATATCCCAAAAGTGTGTAGATCAAGGAAAGTTTTGTAGCACAGGGTCTTTGGCAATAGGTTTTAGAATCTGACAGGACTCGGTTAAAATGTGGGCTCTCTGATGTATTAATTAGAATTTCTGCATGTCAGTTATCTCATGTTTTAAATAATTATAATAATACCAGGGTTGTAGCAGGTCTTAAATTAGATAATTTACAGGAAGTGGATATTTGTCATTTTTGTTTCTTATTTGTTTGCCTTTTCAGAATTTTGCTCTGGCTTCCTTTAATTAGGGAATACCCCACCTCATGAGGCACAACATTCGTGCCTCTGGAGAAGCTTGAAGTGCCAGACTCATTTCCAGCCTCCCTTTTCACTAGAGTACAATCATGAGACCTGGACTCTGCCTGGACTCTGTATCCTCCACAGACCTTGAGTCAAAAGCCACTGATATAAAGCAGCAGGTACTACACAGAATCCACTGTGGACAGAGGTGGCCACGGGCAGCAGCTACATCTAATTCCCAGAAGCCGCCGTCCTACGGTCCAGTACACTGTGTTGCTGGGGTCGTTGTTGCCAACTGCAGCTTTTGGTGCCCAGTGTGACCACAATGTAACTTCACTGGATCATTTCCTTCCGCATAAATTTGGAGAGTGTTACTGGCTGTGTCTCCTCAAATCCTGTTTTCAAGCTCCACTGTTAATGAATTCTGCTCAAACTTTAATCAACCAGTTTCTATAGCTTTTGGCATTAAACCTTGGCTGATACAGTATGTTAGATACTCAAGCAGCACCAGGTCCACAGTAATAATGAATGTAAGCTCCAAGAGGTCAGGAATTATATTTGATTTGTTCAATGTCACATGCCCAGCACCTAGCTTAGGTTAGCAGATAGCAGTAGGCACTGAATAAATATTTATTGGATGAATTTTTGCTATTATCATCTCAGAAATAATTGTTAGACAAAAATGTAGTCATGAAAAAATTTAGTCATTGAACGGTTAAAATTGTTCCTTTAAAAATTTAACGTAAGATTTTGATGATGCTACCTGGCAACTTCGTATTTGCCTTGAAAAGACATTATTTAACAGTTTCAATATTAATTTTCCCTGTCCTCCTGCCACCAGCCACACACACGCACACACACACACACACACACACACACACACAATCTCTCTCTCTCACACACACACAAACCCCTCATCAGACACAAAATTACAGGGTACATCATAAAAATTATCTTGTTTCATTCTCAAAAAATATACTTTCCAAGATCTATCAGTCTGGAGCTTAAATCTGAATTTTTAACTTAAACCAATATAATATCTTTGGTTCTACATATTTTCTGGTAATAAAGCTAAATTAAATAAAGAAGATAGATGAGTGTATTTATTCCTCACCTAAGTGCTTATAATCAGCAAAGTGATTGAACTACACCTTAAGAAACGGGGGGAAAAAAAAAAAGGAAAGAAAGAAAAATACCTATGCAAGCAGCAATCAACATTTCATAGGGTTCTCTATCTATTATTCTTGCCTCTCTTCACCTCCGTATCACAGAGTTGAAACAATATCTGAGAATTTGATTCTTCTTTTCCTCAAAGCAACTACATTTGGTCACATACTAAAGGTTTGCTATTTTTATCTCCCCAGTTCAATATTCCACTATAGACATTCTAGTTGAAGCACCCATCACCTTATATCGAGGTGATTATAATATTGCAACTTTTATTCCCAGCTCCAAGTTCCTGCTAGTCCAATCCAACTCTATAAATTTCTATAGATTAAATCCTAACATACTACTTTTCCAATATTACTCTCTTGCCAAAAAGGCATTATAAATCTTCATTGCCAACATTTTAATTTTTAAATGCACTTAGCATTCAGGGATCTCCACAATCTAACTAAACATAACTTTCGAATTTGTCTTCCACAGATTCTATATGTAAATTTTACAATAACAAAAATGGTTCACATACTGTCTCATAAAATAATTTTGGAGAGGATCATATCTGCATTTGCAAGTCTTGTTCGCCAATCCCAGTTCAATCTATCTTATAAAATCTGATCTGAAGATTAGCTCTTCCTAAAGTCATCCCTGGTTGTCCCAACCCCAAACTGTTCTATGAATTCCTTTAGCTTCTTTAATGTATCCCATGAATCACGGCATTAGAATCCAGACCCCTCTAACATGTAATAAAACCATAGTATATCGTATTTTTTTTAATTTCTCACATTATCTAATCCTCCTCAATGCCTATTAGAAGCAATCAATATCTGTTGATTGATTTTTAGACACAATCTTAGCATCAATGCTATTCTTCCTAATAAGTTAGAAAATGAAATATGGAGGTTCAGTGGACTTGATTAGAGATGAGACTCAGAATACAAAATCAAGTATGGTGCATTTTTGTCTTATTTTAGATGCAGAAAAAAACACTTTTGTAGGCTTGCTCAATCTTTTATTATTATTTCTAATTTTTCTTCAGAAGTTAGAGACAATTTCCACTTATAATTATTCAATTAATATCTTTTGAACTTCTTCTAAATTCTAGGTACTATTCTAAGCACTGACAATACAGTAAGACCAAGGCACTCATAGATCTTTCTTCACAGTAGGTGAAAACAAAACTATCTAACTAATTAAATAATAAATAAATAAATAGGGTGATTTTAGATAGCAACAATTAATGTGAATACAATCTACAGGCTGGTGAGTAGGAAGGTCACTTCAGGTTAGAACATCTTAGAGGCGATACCTGAATAAGACACGAATGATAACAGGCCATGGAGCTGTGAAAAGCTCTCCCAACAAAAAGATCTTCAAAAGTTCAAAGGCCTTTAGTTACCAATGAATGTGGCATGTTTAAGGGTAAAATTCTTACTTCTGGTAAACTTTATATATAAGATAAAGGAAGGGGTAAGCAAGTCGGGAACTGAAGAGCTAAGCAAGGAAAGATAATGTGTGTTATCCTTGCAGAACAATGTTAGGAGTTCAGATTTCATTTTACATGCAGTTGAAAGCCACCAGGAGCTTTAAATCTCTAGAAAGGTTTTATGATCTAATTTATGGTTTTATTTTTTATTTTTATGTATTTATTTATTTGACAGTCAGAGACCACAAGTAGGCAGAGAGGCAGGCAGAGAGAGGGGTGGGGAAGCAGGCTCCCCACTGAGCAGAGAGCCTGATGTGAGACTCGATCCCAGGACCCTGGGATCATGACCTGAGCCGAAGGCAGAGGCTTAACCCACTGAGCCACCCAGGCGCCCCTCTAATTTATGGTTTTAAGTTACTTTCAGTTATGAGGAAAATGGCTTACTAAAGATAATAACATAAAAAGAGGGTGCCAGGGTGGCTCAGTCGGTTAAGCATCTGACTCTTGATTTTGGCTCAGGTCATGATCTCAGGGTGATGAGATCGAGCCCTGCATCCAGCTCTACACTGGGAGTGGAGCCTACTTGGGATTCTTTCTCTTCTTCTGCCCCTCCCTCTCTAAACAAACAAACAAACAAACAAACAAGAAACAGATAAAAGGAGACCATTTAGAAAGTTATTACACTGGTTCACGTAGCAGGGAGTAAGAGGACAGCAGTGCAGTTGTGAAGAAGTTGACAAATTCAGGGTATTTGTGGGTAGTAGAACCTATAGGAATCGCTGATGGATTGGATGTGGGGAGCAAAGGGAAAAAACTAAAGTCAAGAAAAGCAGAGGTCCAAGTTCCTTAGTAAGAACTTTGAATTTTATTCCAGGAGACATAAAAACATTTGCAAGGTTTTAAAAATGAATGTGTCATGAACTCATTTTAATGATCTTTCTAACTAATAAAAAGATTCTGTATATGCAATGGGAGGTGGAGATAGCATGGGCTCAACTGCAGCAGTAAAAACAGGGTAAAATCATTTTAATGGATCATGTTGGCAGGCAGAGGGATGTGCTATCAAGAGAGACCACATGTGCAACCTGTGCAGTGACACAGGGCCCCCGAGCTCAGGAGGGCTCTGAATTTGGTTTAATATTCAGCTGTCATTGTCCTGAAATTCTTAATAATTTTTTAACAAGGGGTCCCGAACTTTCATTTTGCACTGAGTCCTGCAAATTATGTAGTTCGTCCTGATAGTCATATTTAAGAAGAGAAAGTAATTATGGGGCTAAGTTAACTATAACGGAAACAATGGCTTTTTCAGCCAGGATTTTATGACTTAGCTTCAGTATACCAAGGGTCACCAGAAGAAGTAAGATTTACATTTTTACCTTCCAAGTCCTTTATTCAATGCACTTTTTCATAAGACTTACTGCTTCCTATTGGCTCACCCAATCTGTTGATGGTTTCTATGAGATATTGTAAATGATCCTTTATACATATTTGGAAAAAAATTCTGATAATAAAAGAGAATGTTTGATATAGAACTACCAACCCAAAGCTACTGTTAAAATTATTTAAGTCAAACATCCCTATTTTTGTGATGTTTTTTGATATACCAAATGTACATACATATATTAATATATCCTACTATTATTTTTATTTTATCACTCTCTTTTTGAAGTTTTATATTCTTCGTGAGTGTTCATTCTAAGATATTGACTTATAAAGATTCATTTGTGGTCTGTCCTAACTGTGGATCACACTTTTGATCCTTGTAAAACAATAATCAATGCTCTCTGATAACTGCTTTTAGCCTTGTATTCTAATTTTCTGGATAATTAATATTCCCGTCTATAGTGATATCATTTTTGACATTTCTTTGTCTTATCAATATCTCTATATTTTTGTTTGCAATGTTTCTCTGGAATTTTGTTTTCAGTATTTATGTCTCTTACAAAAAGCATACTGTTGAATTCTCTTCCTATATATTCTTTTTTTTTTTAAGATTTTGTTTATTTGACAGACAAATCACAAGTAGGCAGAGAGGCAGGCAGACATAGAGAGAGGGGGAAGCAGGCTCCCAGCTGAGCAGGGAGCCCGATACAGATGCGGGGCTCAATCCCAGGACCCTGGGATCATGACCTGAGCCGAAGGCAGAGGCTTTAACCCACTGAGCCACCCAGGCACCCCTCTTCCTATATATTCTTTCATCCATTCATACTTTTGTGATAGCCCTTCATTTAGACTTTAGTGATTTTACCTACCACTGTTTTTCCTTGTTTTCTTCTCAGGTCTTCCTCTTATATTCTCCCATACTGACCAAATTTTCTCAACATTTCTATTTTCCAGAGTAATTTCCCCTCTGGTTCATGTAATTAGCATCTGCTCATCTTTCAGATCACAACTTAAAGTTTCTTTAAATACTCCACATAACAGATACCCTCCTCTATTAGCTTTTCTCATAACACCTCACACTTTTTAAAATTTTTTTTTAAGATTTATCTGAGAGACAGAGACAGCATGTGCACAAGCAGCTGGTGGGGGAGGGGCAGAGGGAGAGGGAAAGATAAACTTGGCACGACTCTGCACTGAGCACAAGCCTACCACGTGGGGCTCGATCTCACCACCCTGAGATCACGACCTGAACCGAAACCAAGAGTCCAATGCTTTGCTGATTCTGCCACCCAGGTGCCCCAAAACTTCACACTCTTTTAAAAAAGCTCTATCAGGGTTGCCTGGGTGGCATCTGACTCTTGGTTTTGACTCAGGTCATGGTCTCATGGATCCTGGGATGGGGCCCTGAGTAGGGAGGGATCTACACTCAGCATGGAGTCTGCTTGAAAGATTCTCTCCCACTGTACCTCCCCCAACTCATGCACTCCCTCTCAAATAAATAAATAAATAAATCTTTAAAAAAATAAAAAGCTCTATCATAGTTTACAATTACATTTTTGTGTGACTGTACTAGGAGACTGGAAATCATCATGGTCAATTTTTCTAAAATGTCTATGAAAGCACAAATTTATAAAAGAATTAAACTTAAGACCTACAAATGTAGTTTCATTTATCTTCAGATGGAAGTCCATTTTTTAAAATTTTTTTTTAAAGCAGAACAATAATTTATCTATACTAGCCAGGGAATATGAAAGCAGAATTTGCCTTTTATTACTTTTTCCCAATCACTTAGATTTGTCTTGCCCACACTTAATTTTATATAGTAATTGCTTTCAGTGATTTTCTCTTACCACATTTCTGAAATCATTCAAGTTAATTTTCATAGAATAAACAGTTCTCAGAGTTTATCTAACATTTCATTAAATTGCACCATCACAAAACAAGCACAACACAGAAACAATTTTGGGAACAAATACAACGGACTCTGGTTAAGCATAAAATCCAACTGGTTGCAGCAGGAATTCTCAGTGTATCCTGACAAGAGGCTAACAGCAAACTATTCAGAATGCTAAGGACACCATCCAGTTAATGTCATAGAGAGAACAGACTTCTGTTTTTGTTTTTTAATCTTGCTGATTATTTAAATTCAGAAAGGTCAGGAGATCTAGATTACTAATTGAGTCAAGTCAGGAAGCATGTTTGTTTTGCTCAGTAATGTATTGCCAGCACCTACATTAGTATCAGACACATAGATGATGCTTCATAAATATTTGCTGAGCAAATGACAAGTTTTTTTCTTTCTGTTTTATCCTGAAAACTCCATAATATTTTTAAATGATTTAAAATTTTAGGCAGTCCTGAGCAAAGAAATCACAGAGATTATCATATCTTATTTTCAGAAGATTGCTATTAGTATTTCAACATTTTTATAACATATATTTTCTCTTATGAGTACTTTTTATGTTAATTTTAAAAAATATCTCAATATCTATTTCAGATTTAAAATATGAGGAAATAGAACTCAAGGTCTACCATCAACAGATTTTCTTATGTGCTCAGCCTTTCCCCCTATGTTAATCTGGTGTCCCATCTGAAATGACAGTATTTGCATTGCAGGCTTCTCTAAAAGGGGCTTTTATCCAAACACCACACATGTCCAACATGAAGGTGAAATGCATATACTTGTCATTCCCCCTGTCCCATCCATACTCTTTTTCTCCCTGCCACTTAGTTCCCAGATATCTTAACACCTCAATACTCTTTTTACCATCTCACATTAGCCAACCACACACATAACAATTTTTTTAATCAAAAATTACTTCTCCAATAAATTCTCTGTTATAAACAGCCACTGTAAAATGTCACTTTCCACCACTTCAGGACACTTACTCTTCTGGTCTCCCTCCAATATTCCTTTGTCTGCAATCCACTGATTTTTATGAAATTTCCTTATCCATAACTTCCTCATGACCTCACTTCCCTCCTTACCTAATTTAGTGTACACCCTCTTAAACTAATATACACTACATGTCAACATGCTTTAATCCCTTTACTTCCCCAATCTTGAAATTTTGTCAAAATATCAAAACTAGTGAAACTAACATTCAATAAGCTGAACATTGCTACAGAAAATCATGAATCTCTACTGACTGAATCCACTTTACACTTGGGCTTGCAAATTTCAAATGAGCATTTGGTTAATTCAGAAAATCATAGTGCACTCTATTACTTACTATATTTACTATGCCACCCTAAAACTTCTCTGAACTCTCCAATATTTTCCTCTAAATCATATTCTCAGCTACTGATATTGACTGATACTTCAGAGAGAAATGGTTAAAATAAGAAAGTATTTTATTTTCTTCTTACCAAATAAAATAGAAAAATATGTACCTACTTCCTTTCACAAATGCTCTACATTTTCAGGCTAAACAAGTAAACTATCCATGCTCATTAAGCAAGGTCAATTTGTCCCTTTGTAATCTAGTCTCTATACCTTTTTACTCATCCTTTGACTTAATTCCTGAAATTATCCCCTTTCATTCCAACATCCTCAATCTCCCCCTCTCAGTTTATCCCATCCATCCACAAACATGCACTGTAATTTATAGCAGATAAAAACCTCCCTTACCTTTTTGTCCTATATCTGCAACAGCCTTCTTTTTCTGGCTTCTTACATTAAAGCTTACACCTCTTCACTCTTGAAAAAGTTCTTATCAAAGTCACCAGTGACCTGTGAGATCCATAGTATATATCCTGACCTTATCTTATTCTCCTCTCTTAGTATTTATCACATTTACTTAGACCATCCTACTAAAATACTATTTCCAGAGCACCTACGTGGCAGTCAGTGAAGTGCCCAACTCCTAGTTTTGTCTAAGGTCATGATCTCAGGGTCATGGAATCGAGCCCTACATCGGGCTCCATGCTCAGCCTGAAATCTACTTAAGACTCTCTCTCCTTCTGCCCCTACCCCACCCCTGCTCTCTAAAATAAAATGAATCTTTAAAGGTAAATACGTAAATAAAAATAAAATACTACTTCTTTCTCTAATTTTCTGTAACACCATCCTTTATTTCCTCCCCTCATTCCCCAAACCCATTCATCTTTGCTGACTCTAATTTCCAGCCCCCTGGGACATTTTGGCAAGACTTCTTTGCTATTCTTCCTTTGATGATTTCTTTTTATCCAGTGGTTTTTAAATACTATCTATATGCTAATTAATTTTTAAATTATATCCTCAACTCAAATCATTCCTCAGAGTTAGATATTGAACTATCCAACCGTCTGCTGCTATCTTAAAGCCATATAAGTGCACTTTATTCCCCACTCTCTTGCCACAAAATCTGTTTCTCCTTCAGGTTTTGTTTTTGTTTTTGTTTTTGTTTTTGTTTTTTAAATCTCATTAAGTGAAGTTGGGGAGGCTAAAATCCATTCTTGATTTTTTTTCTTTCCCCAATTAACCCATCTCTCAACACACAATCTAGAGACTCTTCAAGTTCTGTTATATCTCAGCACAGAATCCATCTCTGTAACTACACCCTAATCTAATCACCTTCACTTCTCAGCTGGACTACATACAGCAAGAGCTTCCACTGCAACCTCCCTTTCTTGGTTCATTTTCTATACAGAAGCCAGAATAATATTTTAAGATATAAATCATACATGGTATCTCTTCTACCTAAAAACACTTAAAAAGCTTTCCATTTCCCTTAAAAAATTTCCTAACACTGCATCACATGCTACAAGACCTCATGCATTTTTCCTACTGTCCATTTCCTAATGCCTCCTATCACCTTTCATCTTTCTCCTCTTCCATCAGTGCACTGAAGCCATCTGAGCTGTTTCTGTCTCTACACAAAACCTGTTTTATTCCTGAATTAATGCCCTGACCTTTTTGCTCCTCTGTCTAGAACAGTCTCCCCAAATATCATCACCTGGCACCTTCTTCTCTTCATCATGCCTCAGCTCAAAGGTCACTTTCTAAGGGATGCATTCCTGGGATCACCCTGCATTCTTGACACGGTTTTATTTCAGAGATCACTCTGGATGCAGGGAAGACATGGATTTACAGCAAGAAGTCAGGCTAGAAGCAGGGAGCCCAACTGGATGATAGTTAAAATTATCCAGGTGAGAGAAATGCCAAATCTGCCTCATAAGTAGCATTGGTTTGATCCTTAGATTAACTCTCTTTCTAAAACCTAGTCTTTACATATGTCCAGTGTATTTTTCCACCCCTACAGAGTTCAGATAGTCAACAATTCTCTTCCAGATTTGGGATTTGAGATGGGATCTATCAGAGATTATGTTGATCTCTGTTCAAATATTTCCCGACCAGAGGAATAAAGGGGAAGTTCAAGCATTGCTCTGCTTTCACTTGCTAGCACAGAGTAGCAAGGGAGCTATAGCCAGAAAGAGCAGACATAGTGTTTCAACTTTGTGCCAAATCGTTTCTTTTTGAATTTCTCAGAGCAGCAGGCATTAGCTGGGTCAGTGGCAGTCTTTAGAGCTGGCACCACGCCCTCCATTTGGAGCCAGCTGTAGTATTGCCCTGCTTTACTTAAAAAGCCATACATGCCAAATGAGACTTAGGAGGCAGCACCGCTACAGGGTTCTCCCATGGGATGGACTCATTATTTGGTAGAAATCTGGGGAAATGATATCAATTTGTATTTCCCATCAACTGCCCAGAGGCTACCCTTGGCTCCAGCTTCTGCCGGTGCAAAGAAAAGACAGTTGGAAGGATGCCACAGTGCAGCTCCCACCCTTTGTATCCAGGTAGGCTTTTCCATCCTTGCGGAGACTCACTGAATGGCCAGTGACGGTGCCCTCTGTCCTATTATGGTGTTCATAGCTACAATTTATGTGATAGAAATTTTGCAATACTTTCCACATTTGACTGGCTTCCTACATTTCAATATTGATGGGAATTTTTGCTCTTATTGCATTATTTTGTCATTTTGGTGGAAATTTAAAACTAAGGCAAGTTTAAATGTATGAGCTCTGATTGCTATCTTAAATATATACTGATTTGACCAGTAAAAATTGCAATACTGTTTCTGTGGGTTCATGACACCATGCCCTTTGGTTCTTTTTCTATTCTGGTATTACATTATCCATATGGATTTTTATAAGTTCATAATGCAAACTATATAGACATTCTTTATTTTTAAAAATCTGGGTTATATCACAACTTGTTATTTATATTTGTTCAAAAAGTTCAGCTATTTGTTTCTTATCTAAAATAGCAATAAATAACTAGAATGATAAATTCTCTATGCTATATAATGCCTGAAGGAACCATTATTTATCTCTTGAAAAAACTGACTTCCTCTTCACCTTATTTCTGGGAGAGGCATGCTGGCATTTCACTTAACTTTTGTTACATTATTATTAGATTATGGATCATTTCAAGAGAATAAATAAAACTGAACATATTTGATCCTTTGGATGACACAATTATGGTGATGATTTCATATGTACCTAAAACTCAACATATTAAAGTTAGAATTGTTTGTTTCTCTATGTTTAAAAAAATAGATATACATATACAGCTATTAAGAGGAGAGGTCTTCCCCTGAAACACATTTAAAAGCCCAGATTTTTTTTTAAAAAACTAGGAGTCAGCCCTTGATTATAGCCCCTACATAGTTCCGCCTATAGAGTAACTCAGTAAAATATTGGCCCCTTCCAAAGTATCATATAAAGGCATCTATGACATTTATAAAAACAGCTATTATTAAATATATATGTTGTCTGGCCTCACTGAAGTGTCAGTAAAATAGATTTCAGTAATACATTTCAGTAAAACAAGGGACAGAGATGTGAATTCTTTTTCCATGACACACTTAAAAAGCTTTATACCCTTAATGTATAAATTTGTCTTGGTGAAGGAAAAAAAAAGAAGTTTACCGCCAAACTGTGTGGCTCTTGAATAATCGTTTATGCTATGGGATCTCAGATGCTCATGAGCTAATCTTGCCTTTTAACAATGGGTTTCTGCCTTGTATTCTGATTGGACATATAATTTCTTCTTACTACAATGACCATCTCATCAACCCCCAATCTATCCTATGATCATGATGAAAAATGATAATCTTGAAATTACATTTCTCTTTCCAATTGAGTGAACTAATTGAAAGAATTCCATTCTGCATCTTCCATGGATACACAAAAGAATACAAGAAATTGTAAGGAGAACTGACTGCATACCTAAATACCTACAGAGTTACTATACAACACAGATACCTTTTCTATGCTTTTAACATGCTGACTCCCTGATACTCGCCCTCCCCATAATCAGGCTAACTTAGGCTGCTGCTTATATCAAAGGCAAGTTTTATTTTCTTTCTTTTAAAAAAAAGGTATTATTAACCAAATTTAATTCTGTGTAGGAGAAGCAGTGTGACTGCTGCACTAAGAATGTGCGCCTTTGATAGCAGTATGGTTTTGGTTAAGTTACTTCACTTCTTTGAGCTTTCTGTTATAAGAGAAAAGCCATTACAGCTGCTAGTTTATAGATGATGATGATAAATGTCTTTTGCATGTCCATTCGTACCAGGCAAGAAAAAAATCTCCCCAGGTGGTTTATTTCTTGAGGTCACTTTAGTAAGTCCTGACGACAATAAAAAGTAAATTTAAAATGTGATTTATATAGTTCATTGACCAAAATAATTATTCACACATTTAATAAGTTAATTAATCATGAGAGAACTTTCCTTCTGAAGTGATGTAGACACTAACTCAGATGTAGGCTAGTTGAAAGGCAAAAATATTTTAAGTGCTTAACTTGGTGATTAGAGAATGCATTTTGCATTTCTTAAGGAAATTGGTTCTCTGTACCTAAATTGAGAGCACAAGGAAAGAGCAACACTGTAAAAGCCCCCAGGAATGCGCTCCTTTAACCCTGCTCTCGTTGAGGCAGTAACTTCCAATAAAGCAACTGCATTCTAGTAATCTGTTGTGACACTGGGAATTGCAGCCCATTTTCCCCTATCCCCTACCAAGCCTGACACTTTTTTTTTAAGATTTTATTTATTTATTTGACAGACAGAGATCACAAGTAGGCAGAGAGGCAGGCAGAGAGAGAGGAAGAAAAGCAGGCTCCCTGCTGAGCAGAGAGCCCGAAAAGGGGCTCGATCCTAGGACCCTGGGATCATTGGGATCATGACCTGAGCCTAAGGCAGAGACTTTAACCCACTGAGCCACCCGGGCACTCCAAGCCTGACATTTTTTAAAGTAAGGTTTGTCCCAATGAATATCACAAATGGAATATAAACTAAATTTTAAAGAATTTGAAAATCACAGTGTAATTGAGAGAGAAATTCTTCAACCCAGAGCCATTCATTTTTAATTAACCCTTTGGTATACTTCAGAATTTTCTCTTTTTTAAAATGTCAACGTATTTTTACATAAACACACACATGCAGCCTATGTATAGGCTCATTTTGAATGTATTTCTTACTTAAAATATATACTTATTTCATAAAACATGAAAATACATAAAAATACATTATAGGTCACCTAGAGGTAACCACTGTTACCATGGATTTTATTTTCTGGCTACTGTACACATCCTCAAACGTAGAGAAATTTATTCAGACTCAATACTTGCCAGCCAGCAGCCCTGGTGTTTGGATTTCCTTGGCTCTGCTCATTTGAGTACTGATTAAATATCTTTTCAGATTTGTAACTGAATGTGGATACCTTCTTGCCATAGTGGAATTAAGAACTTTTGAGGCCATATGGTCTGAAAATGTCAAAATATCCCATTCCTTACTTCTAATTATCTCTGTGCATTGAAAAATAAGTATAGCACAAAACTGTAAAACAACCATAAGGAGTATCATTTTACTAATGAGGAGTACTTTTATGATTATTTTGAAATAACAAATATCAATTTTTAAAAAACGCATGTATATTATTCTTTCTCTGGGGATCTAACCAACTTCTTCCCAGTATATCCACTTTATTCTTAGAATGTGGGAACATGACAACCTTTTCACTCAGCATTCCCTGCTCTGTGGCCGATTTTGGTCTCTTACCCTGGGAGTACTGAATTACACCAAGCAACCAGTAGAATGATTTTTCAGTCAAATGCCTCAAATGGCTCACTGAACTGCTATTTTCTTTCACTGATGATTTGTTTTGTTTACTTGCCTTTAGTAAAAACTTACTGGTTGTTTTTCTCTTTCTGTAATAACCCTCGAACATTTAAATAAAATGGGATCTTGAATTCACTTCTCTCTGAGAACAAATGGAGAGCATCTAAGAGTATCCTTTGTCTTTTTCCCCTAGTTATCTACTCACTTAACCAGCAGCTCAACTGACACTTTGGGAAATCTGACTTAAATGACCTACCTACTCTGTTTCCACAACATCCCATGCATACCTCTACCAAAGCACTTATTAAGCCTAATTGCAAAGGCCAGTTTGCTTGTTGTCTTCACGGTGCTATAAAAGCCCTGATGTGAGCTCTGGAGCATCTACCATTGCATCCCCAATATAGAGCAAAATATCTGACAGAGAGAAGTCATTATCAAGACAAAACCAAATCTCTCAAAGCAATGACTATTGTTGCAAAAGGAAAGTAATCAGTCCAGGCATCTGGGAAGTCTTCCTTCACCCAGAATTTGTTGTGGGGTAGCCTTCTTCCATCGTATAGATCTGAGGGAGCTTAGTGGGGAATAGGAGCAACGGTAATTTAGAGTCCAGCCTCCTCTTCACACTTCCTAACCCAACCCTATCCTCACTCCTGACCACTGCCAATCAGTTAATAAAATGCCTGCCTTGACATAAGGAAACCTTACAAGGAAATGTTTTAGCATATGGAAATGCACTATCAGCTCACTAGGAAAAAAATAAAAAAATTAAAACAGGTGGCAGGAAGATCTACCAACAGCTTTCTCTTTGAGAGTCATGCTGTTGCAGAGTTCACAGATGATGAAACACTCACCAGCAAAAGCTTTTAAATGGAAACAAAGCAGGTCTTGCATCCACCCTAATTAGCAATCAGCATAAGGAAAAATAAAATCATAAATTGTCTACCTGTGCAGAAATCATTGCACATATGATTTTTAAGATTTGGAGACTAGAGCAACACTGTATATCTTAAGAGAGCTATCTAGGAGTGTCCATGTGTGCGTGCCTGTGTAAGTGTGCATGTGTGCATGTGTGCTTGTGTGTCTGGGTGTGCTGGGATTCAGGAGCAAGGGCAACCTGATTTAACAGAAGAGGATCTAAGCAAAGATTATGAAAATCCCAAAGAAGAAATGACTATGGAATTAGAGAGGAGAATTATTTTTATTGTTAATGCTGGATTTAATTATTATTTGATTATATCATCTTAGTAAATAAGCAACAAACCACTGTTTTCTTCTACAGTAATGTATTTTCATGAATAACCTGTACATTGCAAATCTCAAATATTATGCATGAATACAAGTATTCTCTTTCATCAATAAATCAAACTCACATGTTCATAATTACTAAATTCATATTAGTTTTAGAGACCTAATCTGCAACACAATACTGAAAAATGTTTATAGTTTCTAAGTACATATTTATGACTATAATTATCTTCCAAGAAAACCCACCAGAGAATAGCAACTGTATTTTGCATGAAGGAAAGGTCACTATATATTTTTACAGTTCTGACATGATTCTAAGATTATATTTTTTTCATTCAAAGATCTGGTTACCTTCCTTCTAGTCCAATCTGTTTTTTACAAGTAGAATGATGAATAATAAAGTAAATGTATATATTTTATCATAGTTTCACTGAAGCACCATCTCTGGTGATGTATTTTATAATAATAGTGTAGCCAGTGATTGCTTATCTCCTCTCTAGACCACATGATTGGTTGCTCTACAGTATGTCATGATAGGAGATATTACCATTGCACTATTTTAATTATTTTCTGAGTGAATCAACGAATTGACAAATTCAGAGTTACACAAAAAACGCAGTAGGTAAATGGGACTGTTTCTTAGGGAAGATGGGATTTGAACTGGGCTTGATGGATCATATAAGAGCAGAGATGGATTCTTGTTTCGAAGGTCAGACAAAGCAAATTGCATAGATACAGGCAGCCCAAAACATAGCAAGTAAAGGTAGTACATAGGTCCAGTGTGTCCAATGCCTGGAGTGAGACTAGGATACTATCAGAAAATGCCATAGTAACATGACCCTAGGTAGCAAGTTTAAGATAACAGTGCAATCATTTCCATAGAGATTTAAATAAACAGGAACTCATAATTGGTGTAAGTCTAAGAAAACTATAATGTGAACCATATATATAAATTTAAATTTTCCAGAAGACAATAAAAATTTTTAAAAGGTAAAATTAACTTAATAACGTATATTATTTAACCCAATATATCAAACATATCATCATTTCAGCCTGTAATCAATACAAAAATTATTAGTGAGCTATGTTACATTCTTCTGTTTTTGTTGTTGTTGTTTGTTTGTTTGTTTGTTTTTTTACCAAGTCTTCAAAATCCAGTGTGTATTTTACATTTTTAGCACATCTCAACTTGGGCCATACACATTTCAAGGGCTCAAAAGTCACTTGTATTGAAGGAGGCAGCTCTTAGGTATGAATTGGTCAGGTACTTTCGTTCTTCAGAACCCTTATTGGTAGGGCCTGATATCAAGGTGATATGTTAATTAGCCATTCTTTGGGGTGACTGCTTCTCAAAAGATGGCCACGGACCACCTGCATCAGATGTTTATTAAAATAGTCACCTACCGGGGCGCCTGGGTGGCTCAGTGGGTTAAAGCCTCTGCCTTCAGCTCGGGTCATGATCTCAGGGTCCTGGGATCAAGCCCCGCATCGGGCTCTCTGCTCCGCAGGGAGCCTGCTTCCTTCCCCTCTCTCTCTGCCTGCCTCTATGCCTACTTGTGATCTCTCTCTCTCTCTCTCTCTGTCAAATAAATAAAATCTAAAAAAAAAAAAAATAGTCACCTACCAAGTTTTGTTAACTTAGAACCTTTGGGTTGGACAGTAAGAATCAGCATTTTTTAAACAACCTGACCAAGTATTTCTTATGTAGAAAAATATCCGAAAACACAGCTTTTGAAAAATAATTTCTTGATAAACAAATGAAAGAAGGAGAGATACTACATGAAACCATTAATATTTAAGATCCAAACCAATTCTAATCACCTTTACCTTGAGAGGAAGCATGGTAGAGAAAATAAAACTATGAAATACATAATTGTCATATTCTCAGAAACTCAAATCCTTAATTTTTCATCACAGCATTTTTCACTGGCCCCCATTACAATATAGCGCTGTGTTTGTCTTTATGCCACAACTAGCATATAATCTTCATGAAGTTTGGGTCTGATGTATAGTATCTATATAATAAATAGTTTTTATTTATTAAAATAGCACCTGGCAAAATAGTAGCTGCCCAACAGATATTTGATTAATGAATGAATGAAATATTTACTTTCTTTAACTAATTACATAACTACATGAACTAAAAGTGTGTCCATCCAGAAACAGAAGATAGTACATACCTTGAATAATCTCATGAAATGAAAAATGACTATATACATAAGGTCTTCATTTAATATATGTTTTTCTTATTATCTATTTTTCCTGTGAGAGGGAAGAGTGAATTCATAAAAGTGCAGTTATTAATAAATTATATTCCCTCTCCCATGACATTTGCATTTTAAAAGCAAATGTCTGGAGAGATCCTCTTCAGTCCATAAGGAGTTGCTCTAATAGCTGTTATTCTGTTTTGTGACCATAGTGGGAGGCAAGGGAAATTCACGATTATTTTATCATAGAGGGAAGACCTAAGACTCTCCCCCCACTCCGCCAAACCTGGTTTAACCCAATGACTATAAGTAGAAAACACATTTGTTTCTTCCAAAGATTTTACCTACTGTTTGTCGCAGAAAGCATTTTCTTTTAGAATGCAACCGTTCCAATGTTGTGATTTCTGTTTGGATTTATAGTTTTTAGCAAAATTTCTCTGGTTTTCACGGATATTGTGTTCCTTCTCTCTGCCCTGATTAGACTAGTTTTACAGAACAATACATATGGGCAGCTGGCACCTAAGGTAATGATAAAAACAGCAGGCTTCTCAAATGCAATATAGACTATTTTTCCTTTGTGCCTCTATTTTGCTTAGCGATTATGATCCATTCACAGAACATAAAACTTGTCTAACTCGGGCCCTAAGCAACCACGACTTTTTTTATGTAAGGAGGAGGTCTTTGTTTTAGGGAAAAACAAGAAGACTCTAACTATGGGATACATTTCTTAGAAACAATAGAATTAAATTCAGATCAGCTCTCCACAGAGTTTCAATTCTGAAAAAAGCTTATCAGAAAGGGGCATATGGGGACAGTAAAGGCTTGTGAATTTAATTGGATGGAAGTGAAAAGAACCTTGCTTCTGCAGAAATCTGATTTTTAAAAGACCCCAAATTAATTACTTCAAAGGAGTCGGAATTAAATTGGTCTTGGTTACCACTGAGCAGGAAAAAAAATAATGATGAGAATATCTGGCAGATAAGTTAAAGTATTTTGAGTTTTATAACCTCAGAGGTGAGGTTAATGGTCTGGGAGAGATGCCTTAATACAAGGAAGTGATGGAGGCTGCTGATGGAAGACACTAAATTCACTAACAAACCAATCCAATCCATTAGCTATTTCAGGTTGTAAAGCATCTCACCACTTTATATTATTATTATTATTAACAGTTAAATGATAATATCATGCTTCTTAATCACTGTTTCTCTTTGTCAATAATCAACAAAATCCGATCTGTAAGACACCAACACAACTAAGTTCCTTTTCCAATCTTTCATTTCTGGGATAATCCGTCTTCAATTAAATATTTGTTGCTGTGATAAAAGCTTCCAAACTGTAGCAACTTTCACTTCTGTGTGTTAATTTATTGACATAACTGAAACTAAGCATCATATTTTACACGGTAACATTTTTTATATAAAACAAGGCTGTTTTGCTTTTTGTTGTTCTGGGTTTTTGGTTGGTTTTTTGGAGGGGGATAAGGAGAGGAAAAGGGGTTTGTGTGGCAGAATGCTGTATCCCCCTACCCCCCGGCAAAGATTTTATTTATTTATTTGTTTGACACAGGGAGAGTATGAGTAGGGGAAGGGGCAGAGGGAGAAGCCGACTCCCCGCTGAAAGGGATCCTGACTCAGGGCTCCAACCCAATTGAGCCACCCAAGTGTCCCAGCTGAAAAATGTATCTTGCAAACAGCTCTGAGCTCCGAGTTTTTCAAAGGATCTGGTAGTCAGCACATTAAATTTCTTTACTCATGTATTCTCAGTTTGGAATGGCCATCCTGACACATAAAAGCAAGACTTTGCCCCCTCCACATATAGTTCCAGCAAGATCTCTCTGTCTTGTTTTCATCCAAGAAAGACAAAAGCCATGCTCCTGCTGTTCCAGATCCTTATCCACTAGGGACTGCACTAATGCCATCTAGCCATTTTAGACATACCTGTAAGGAGTCTGGGTACCTGGATAAAATCCCACTTCAGATGGCCCAAGAATGTATCTGCATTCATTTATACATTCATGACTGCATGGCTGTATGTGTAGGCTTGTATACTGCACTCTTAACTAACAACATACAAAGGAGAATCCTTTGAACATATTCTAAGAATGATACATGTCAAAGAAATTGGGCCCAAGCACAATAATTTGATTATTAGTTATTCTGAGATCAAATATATAAATAATGTAACAATGATTTTAGACACAATTTAAATTGACATTTTATCCTGAAAACCACATATTTTTAATTAAAAAAAAAAGGAATAAAGTGATCTCAAGTTTGGATAGTAGGAAAAAATGACAAGACCTTTAGAAAAGAAACACATTTTGTGTGCTATAAAATCAATGGGTGTCAACCCTGAAAAAATATTTTGAATAAATGTCAGAGGTTATTTATTGATTTGTCTCCCCCCCACCACTGTTTATTTTTGAGTTGCAATCAGAGGCATTTATATAGTACTAGATGTCAGCCAAGTGATATAAAAAAGTCCTGTCATATGGTTTCTGTTCATTTATTTTTGTGTTTTCTTTTATTTCATTAGCTGTTCCCTTTTTTTCTTCAACAGATCTATGATACTCTAAATATCCATCATGGAATACCTTGCCAGTGACTAGTATTTGTTTTATAATGCTCCTCTGCTTCTTCTCCAGATAATAAAACCCAAAGATCAGAGAGTACCAAGGGAAAAAATGTTCATCAAAACCACATTATCCAGCTACACATTTGGCTATCACTGACTTTTTTAGTTCTTCTATTTGTGTCCTCATCTGACAAATATTTAACTCTTACTATGAGTACAGTACTACGTTATGCTCTTGGGAAGCATATGAACTAAGAATCATTTACTGGGGATGCAAATATGCTTAATACACATTCCTTGTCCACAGGAAGCCCACAGTCAGGCAAACCATTCATTCTCTTACTATGAAATTGAGGCTATGAAATCGAGGCATACTTAAAACATTTTTGGAACAAACTATCTATTCTTCAAATATAGAAAAGCTGTTCTACTCTGGGGTACCAAGTCCTCATGGGGCTTAGAGTCTAGGGCAATTGCCGTGCAGTGTGGTGAGTGCCAGAACAGGGCTCCCTGCAGAGAGCTCTGGGAACATCATCAGCTCTCTTTACCCAGACTTGGGGATATAAATTCTGACTGGAGGAGTCTGGAAATCTTTACATACTCCCTGGCCCTCTTCCTGCTCTCCTGCTGTTGCTGGGTCCTGTGTTCCCACACATCTCTGCATGGGCATCCTCTCCTGATGAGCGGTCTACCCCCACACAAGCCACGCCCCTAAGATTCAAATCAATCCTTGGCCCTCTCTCATGGTCGGGGGCGGGGGAAGTAGCACAAGAGCCTTACTCTCTGTCACTGAGGACACGACTGGAAATATCTGCTAAACGGCGCCCTTCCCCCTAGATTTTAATGCTTCGAGAAGTACCTAGTAGCTTGCCTGTTTTTGCCACAATGCGTACAGAAATTAACAACGAACGCAGACCTTCACTTAGGAGAGTCGGATCGCACCCTGTGGGTGCAGATAGTGCCGCCCTTCTGGAACACAGAAACTGTCCTTCAGTGCTCAGCTTCAGCTGCTTTCTTAACAGGAAGGGCAGAGAAGGAGTCAGGAGAAAATAATAGGGAACGAGGTTAGCTTGATTCCTACCTAAGCATTTACGTTTGGGGAAAGTAGTTCGACTGCAGTAGTGGTCTCTAAAATCTACAGAATCGGCCTGGGCAAAGGAAACAGCAAGGGTTTGCCTCTGAAAGCAGGGGCAGCGGGGGAACCACAGCCCACACAGAAGCATCTTTATTTCACAGAAAGCCACTAATAAACTACTCAAACAGAAGCCTGTTTGATGGAGAGAGAGAGAATGGGTCAGGGGGGCAGGAAAAAAATCCTACAAAGAATTCAAACTGAATTTTAGTAATAGAGAGCTAATGTACTGAAAAAATAAGCTTGCTGCTAACAGTAAAGACACTGCCAAGAAATAGATGGGAATTAGTGCCAGGTTAACACATAAATCAAAATTTTGCAATTATGCAAATGAGAAAGCCAGAGACTTTATTTCATTTCCATCTGATTCCAGAATAAAGACCCTAATTTTGATGAATATATAAAAAGATTTTAAGAAAGTGAGATGATGAATTGCAGCAAACTAAAGATATGAATCTCACTCTGGAAAAGGAAGATGATTAAAATTTTTTATGTATGTATAACACATATATTTAAAACATACATATGAATCCGTATATTGCTATAAATACATTCAGTATTATAATTTATACACACTCAAGGACAACTTTTTTTTTTCCTATGGCACTTTATATGCCTTCTGACATTTTCATACAACTCTTGAGGGTGGATAAGGCTGATAAAATTGTCTCCATTTCGAAGTGATGATTAGTTTAATACCATAATTGCGTAAAGTTTTCTTATTTATAAAAGTAGAGCTAATCACAATAAATGTATATTCCTGGAAATGTAAGATTGCACCGTTTGAAAGGCAGAGGTGGATCAGATAGGGTAGGAAGCCATTTGCTCGAGATCCATGCGTATTAGCTCAATTAGGCATAGCTCCTTAGGACTGACAAAGAACTGCTACGAAAAGCACAAACATGTTTAGGCACAGGCAAACACATTTTAAAATGTATGACATTAGGCATGCAAGTTGCATGTATCATTTGTGATCACATAACGTATAGCAAGGTAGAATATTTCATTCCGAGTAGTCCAACTATTCCCTTAAGAACTAAAGATTAAGAGCTATTTATCTTGGTTTTTGGCATATGGACAAGCAGATGGATGGACGTGAGAATTCTGGAAGGCACACCAAGTTTATGCCAAATATATTGAAAATTACATAAAACACAGACCAAATGACACAAAGCAAGTGTTTGAAAGCATGAAATCCTTTTGAAAAGGAAGGCTTGATAATGTACCTTTAGGATAACACCAAGGGGCATTTGGTTCACTATTCAATGTAGCTGTAAAGAGCAGAAAGGTGAGTCCACTGAACAAGCGTTAGGTAGATCCAAAGACTGTTGCTTCAGGTAAGGAAAGAGTATTTATGGAATAGTCACAACCTTTGGTTGTTGACAGTCCATAAAAATGCACCCCAGCATCATAGGGTGAATCTTGATCAGAATCAACAATTCACTGGGTATTTTATGATAGATTTGTCTTAAGATTTTGCTTTTGTAATTATAGAACACAAAATTCACCCTGGAGCCATTAAAATAGAAGCCAGTATTTCTTAAGGTGCAACTATTCCTTTCCACTTAAGTTATATAGATAAGGTTATGATAAGATCATATCAATTGTTTCAGAAATCGTGAGAAGCTCTGTGGGGCTCAATTAGTACGAATCAAGTGGACATAAAACATTAAGACCACAATGACCTAGTAATTTAATGAGCACGACTCAGTCTTAGCACCTCTTTTCTGCGTTCTTCTTGCTCAGTGGTCTCCTGCAGTCTAGTGGCTTTAAACACCCTTCATATGTTGTTGACTCCTGATATACATCTCTAGTCCGGATTATTCCCCTAAACTCCAAATTCACACAATAGCTCTTGACTTGACATTCCCACTTGCATTTTAAATCTTCATCTGAAACGTGACATGCACAAAATCAAGTTCCTGATTATCCCTCACAAGCCTCACGAGCCAACTTCATACATTTCCCCCACCCTCTTGTTGAAAGCAACTCCATTCTTCCAGTCGCTCAGAGTCCTCATGGAGTTACAATGAACTCCTCTTTTGCTATACCTGATGAGCAATCACCAAATCCTAATTAACTCTAATTTCCAAATATATCTAAAATCTGGTCACTCCTGACCATTCTGGTTCGAAGTCCCATCATCTCTAGCCAAACTACTGGAACAAGTCCTCGGACTGTAATAATTTCCTAAATGGATCCTTGATTCCGTCCCATCAATTCCCCACAAAAGCCAGAGTGATCCACTTTAAATATGATAGATTATGTCACTCATCTTCTTAAACACCCCCTGAATTCCCAGAGCTCTCTCTCATGCCTCACATACCCTGTCTCCTTGCCATCTCTCTGACCTCATCTCCTCCACAGCCTCATCTCACTTTAGCTCCCAGGCCTTCTTGAGATCTTTAAACAAATCAATTATAATACTGCCTCAAGTCATTTGCACTTGTTCTTTGCCCGGAAGACATTTCAAATACATACCCACATGGCCTCTTCCCTAACTTTAAGATCTTTGTTCAAACGCCAACTCATCATAGAGGTCTTTGCTGACTACCTAGACACACAATACATACTCCACCGTCAACAGCAGTATTCTCCAGCCCCTGTACCTCGACTTATTTTTCTCCATGATACATTTTACCACCTGGTATGTCTTAGACACACACGCACACATGCACACACAGTCCTTGCTACTTATTCACAAATTCTGTATTCATAAATTTGGCCTACTCACAAAATTAATTGTAACCTCAAACCTGACCCTTACAGTGTTTTCAGGGTCATTCATGGCATGTGCATAGCTGTGAAAAATTTGTCACCCGGGGAGCATGTTCTCATCTGAGGTTGAACTCTGCCTTCTTGTTTCAGCTATCATAGCACAAACAAATGTCTTTTCTGCAGTCTATTTTGTGCCACATTTTTTGCATTTTTTGTGCCCTTTGTTGGTGATTTTTCTGTTTAAAATGGCCCCAAGTGTACTGCTGAAGTACTGTCTAGTGGTCCTAAGTGCAAGAAAGCTATGATGCTCCTTACAGAGAAAATGTGTGTGTTAGATGAGCTTTGTTCAGGAAATGAGTTATAGTGCTGTTGGCGGTGAGTTCAATGTCAGTGAATCAACAGCATATATTAAATAAGGTGTCTTTATCTAGAAACACACATAAAACAAGGTTATGTATTGATCAGCTCACAGAAGATGTTCTGACCAGAACCCACCCTGTGTTTCCCCTAGGGGCAGTGGTTTAGTGTGTGCTAATTCAGAGTTCATGGTGACATCATAAAACATAACTATTGTGAATAATGAGATTTGGCTGTATTTGCTCTTTTTTTTTAATTGTCATATTCTTCCCAAACATAGAAGATTCTGTAAAACCATGGCCCTGTTTATTTTCCTCACTAATGTATTTCTTGTGCTTAACCCTATGCGTAGAATATAGCATGTACTCAGTAGTGATGATACATTTGTACATCGTTTAATCCTCCCAGTTATTCAGTGTCATAGGGGCTCCTGCACTCACTTTACAGATAAGAACCTTATAACAAGGAGTCAATCACTGGCTTAATTTTCTCAGTGGTATTTGTCAGGGCCAACATGTGAAATCAGGAAGAGTTCCTACCCTATCTGGGAGCCTATCCACCTCAGTATTGTTCCAGATGAAGTTGGTAGATAACCAATTTGTTGATGAAAGAAAAAAAGGAAGGAATAAATGAGTTAATTAAACATCAGGTAAGTTTCAGGTATATCTAATTCTAAACTGAATAAAATCATCTTTTGAGTGACAGTCAAACCCACAGCCATTGTTATTAAACTAATTGTGTTATCAAGATTTATTATTATTCCTAAATTAAAATGTTAAATAGATAAAGGCAGTGATTAAACCAGAAAGAAGCCTGGAGGGATAATAGATTGAGGATTTAGAGCCAGAAAATAAGGACTCTATTCCTGTTTCAGGCTACTTTCTTCTGCAATTCACACACACATACACACACACACACACTTGCACACATATAGTCCATCCTCATTATCATGTCACTAAGACTTTGAGACTCAGATTTTGAGACTGTTATATACATATAAGCATATCTACCCTTCCCACTTTTTGGATTGTTGGGGGAATCAAGGTGGATAATAAATGTAAAAGCAACTTGAAAACGGTGAAATGTTATATTACTAAAATAATGAATAAACATTTTGTAGTAAATAATAATCACTTTTCTAATTATCTGAAAGAAATATTTACCAAATAATTCATGAGGATATAGTTTTAGGATAAATATGATTATTGTTATAATAACAGAGCATGTAAAATCAAAGACATACACACAAATTAATGTCACTCAGACACAGGAGTTTTGCTTTCCCTTCAGGCTAATGGAATTGATTTTATGCACAGTGCTCACCTGATAGCTCTATTAGCCCGTTTTTTTTTTTTTTTTTCTTTCTAGAAATGAGTGGGACTGATGTACAAGTAAAATCAAATAAAGAAAAGACCATTGACCCAATTGCGGCTTGACAACTGTGACACAGAACACCTTCCACTCACAGACCTTGAGCTTTGGTTTCTGCCTCATGAGGCTTTCTGAGCTGTCACTTTAACTTAATTGTTTCTTTGGGGAGTAAGAACTGATAGTTGACCATGATTTGTGTTGATTTTCAATAAAGTTTCTGCCAGGGGTATTTAAACTGAAACATCTGCCTGACAGCTTTATTGGCACCAGGGTATGTGACACTAATAAAGAAATGAAAAAGAGATTTTTTTCCTATTGTGCACTTTCCCCACTTTCTTTGGTAGGTGGAATTCTAAACACAGCAACAGTCAGGCTATATGACATACAAGCCTGCTTGTATGTCATTCTCACAAGTAACCATTTATTCAATTAGTCCTGGCAATTTAGAAAGTGTTCTCCGTCACCTCCGTTCATTTAGATCATGAACCAGGTGGATTTATCTGCTTTGTCCTTGTTTGTTATCACCTCTCATTCGTCTCATTGGTATTACGCTGAAACACAACCATGACTTTTTGTTATTTCTGGGTCAGTGATGCAGAAAAAAAAAAAAATCAACTACAGGATTCACATTTAAAGTGTTCGTGTGTATGTGTTTTAATTTTCAGAGAAAAATATTCAAAAGAAAATTATTTTAAAAATTAGCACGCGTGGAGGGATAAGCTAACAGGAAGGGAGGGACAGAGGAAAGAGCAAAGGAAAGAGATAGCGGCTGATAAAAACAGAGAAACAAAAGACATTGAATAGATTTGGAGGTATTTGTTTGGGGCTGCAGCTACTTGTATACATAGGTAAGACTTTCTATAAATTGTCAATCCTATTTCTTCTTTTGTTGACTTAACGTTATCTGCGGTTTTCTGACAGAGACAAACTGCCAATATGTGAATGATTCATTGTACATAAAATAGTCATGGAAGCCTATTTCATTGGAAACGTCTCAACAGGGGTGGCTCCAATAATGTCAGGAAGGTTGCAACAGAATCAATATGATTGTTTTGGTTTAGACCAAAAAATATCAGAATTAAACCAAGATTATAAAATACTCAAAAGTCAAGTAAATGTTACAGAAATTCTAGTACCAAATCATTCAAGGAAAATTCTAACCCCCTAGTTAACCTTCAGTTTTCTTTATTTTGCTTTATAATTGACCCACAATGACCTATTTAAGTCCAATATGTTTGAGGGTCAAAATTAGTTGTTTTCTGCAGATGTAGCAAGGATCACCTTTGATTCAACTATGTTGTGTATAGCAACCAGCAATTCTTTCAGACTGCACTCCTTATAAAACAATAAAGGCACAATATGATGATATTTTCAAATAATCAACACCTTGCTTTGTGATATGAACATAATTAAGGCTTTCACAACATAATTGTTGACTGCCACACAGCATCACAGCATAATAACATAAATCTTTGTCCACCCAACTGATATCCAAAAGTCCAAATTCCATTTTGTGAAGTTGAAAGCTGGGGAAAGGGAAGGTTGAGTATATTGCAAATAACTGATTGTGTGAAAGGCAGACATATGGACATCAAGAAAAATTTCCTACCAAGAGAGAGGATATACTTTGATGAGGAAACGTTTTCTCCTAAATATGTAATAGAAGGGAAAATTGTTCTTTCTCTAATACCACCAACTGTGCATTGCAGAGGAAGCAACTCGAATTCACACCTACAAAGGAGCACAGGTGGTGTTGGTTTTACAACTCAGTTCATTCATAAGAAATTGATTTAGCTTAACTTGGGGAGTACATTAATTCTACTAGAAAACACACACACACACACATACACACACACACACACAAGAAACTTTCAAATATTCAGTCATACAGATAGCCTGCATCATTTTGCTAGCCAGCTGTATATTACTAGGTATCACAGGTTACTATCACAATGAACAATGCTGAAACTATTTTTCACAAATAAATAATTTATTATGAATGGACACAGTGTATTTAAGAAATATACAGTTATCTCATATAGAATTTTTTTCCTCCCTTTGTATAATTTTTTCTGCATACAAGGCAAATATAAGCTAATGTCTTTTCTTTAGTCCAGTTTCTCAGTGTTTTTTTAGGTGAAATGAGATGCATGTTATAAAGTCATTTAATACATATTTCAAATTTGTCTTCTGGAAAAGTTTACCCATTCTCTAGCAACACTAGAGGCAAAAGTTTTTAAAATATTTACTAATCTGACAAGGAAAAAAGATAACTGATTTTTAGTGTAATCTGCATGTCTTTTATTTATGTGCGAATTTGGCATTTCTTCATAATTGGCACTTTATATTTCTTTCTCAGATTGCCTTTCCTTTTCCTTGCCTTAATTCAAAGTACAGGACATTTTATTTTTGATTGATTTGTTTGCAGGTCTGCACTTCCTATTTAATAAAATAATTGTCTTTCATCAGAGCATCCTACATCTTATCTCTTTTCTTATGATTTTAAGGTTTTATCACACACACAACAATAAACTTTTGTATTTCCCTATTGATCAGTACCGACCTTTTCTAACACAGACACATTGGAAAATTTAATAAAAGAGAGTCTCAGGGGAAAAAGATGTCCAGAATGCCTTGTTTATAGATGTAAAAAGAAGTCTCAGTAACTACCTGGACTCATTCATGGAGTCTGCAAGCAAAATAATTCCCTTCCTTTTTGTTGTTCAGTCTGTCCTAAGCGCGCAATGCCCTTTTCCTAGTTAGCGTGTACAAACATACACCTTTATATTCTCTGGTTCTAAAGTCATTTCATTTATTTACATATGCTCATTTGTTCATTTATTTGGAATCTGATTACTATTGTTTTATGATGAGAATAAATTACCTCCTTTCATCTAAAATAGTTACCTCAGCTCCATTAAACTAATATTCTATTTTCTCACTGAGAAGAAATATTTGATGGATATGTGTGAACCTCACAAATTTATTACTGTTAATATAAGTTAATTTTCCCACTTTTGGGCAGACAAAATTATAGTATGTCTTTTTAATTCCTAGACATATTAAATTTGTAGAAACATAAAGATGATCAAGAAATCGGGTAACATAATTAAGAGGCTTTATTTTAGAACTATGTATTGACATATTACAATACAAAGGATGCACCTTTCTTATGTGCTCATAGAATATTTCTAAAACGTGATCATATTCTAAGTGAAAATTAAATATAAAAATTCAAAACCAGTAAATACATAGGTCAAATTGCCTGAGCATAATGCAAAATGTCACACATTAACTTTAGGAGTAAATAAACAAAACAAAAAACTTAGAAATTTAAAAGTAGGCAAAAATATTTATTCTCTAATATCTTGCATCAAAAAAGAAAAAAAAAAACCAAAATGACCATCTAAAAGATTTTAGAAGACAATGAAAAGAGTAAAAACTATGAATTGTAGTTAAGTCTTTAAACAAAGCTGAATTCATTTTGGAAAACCTTCGTAGTGGTAAATAATCCAATCTAAAAATAATGTTGCAATAGAATATTAAATGACATGGAACAATTACCATGCAAAAGCCAGTTACAAATATTATTTATAGTAATAGTCCAATCTTTTGAAAATAAATAGTCTAAGTGAAAATTTACTCTAGGATATTTTACCATAAAAATAAGTGAATGGTGGTTTTCTTTAAGGGGTAAGATTACAGATGATTCTCTTTCTTTTTGCCTTAAGAGTGTGTTATTAATTTCTCTTGCAAAAATACTACTTTAAAAAGTAACAATAAATGCAGGTATGTGTGGAATAATTAATTCTGAAGTGATAGGTATATGCATATATGTGTTTTTGTGTATGTGTATGTGTGTATATGGTTTTTGTCACATAAGTGTGATAAAAGACTGAGCAATGTTAACTTCCATAGGGGCTTTCCAATGCCCTTCTCTAGAGAATTGTAAAAGGATGGAGGGACAGGAGCAAGAGAACAAAAGACAGAGAGAGAGGAAGATATAGGGTAGACCACATTAGTGGTCTCACACGGTGAGATCATTAGCATTACATACAATTCAAGAATAAGATCCACTGAGGATCCAGGAAAGCAGTTTTTAAAAAATCAAGAGCCACCACAGAAAATAGAAGTATTTACTGAGATACATCAAATATTTCATGTGAATACTGGATAACATTATCATGGCAAGAACAATGATTTCTGAATAAGGATTGCTCTCATCCTGACTAAAGGAAGTCCTAAGAGGGGATTTGGTAGGGTAATGGCCTTATTCTGTGGAGTTGAACCTTTATTTTAAAATTCTCCCATAAGTGCAAAAGAAAGTGTTATGTTCCTTTTATCTTACTTTTGAATAATTTATTTATTTTGAGGTGGATTTCTGTGTCATACAGCATTGGAAATGTATTTATGCTTTCAACAACCACATGAGACAGGTGTTGTTAATTCTACCCTAAGAATGAAGGAATCGGGGCGTGCCTGAGTGGCTCAGTGGGTTAAGCCTCTGCATCTCTTTCTGTCAAATAAATAAATAAATAAATAAAAATCTTAAAAAAAAAAAAAGAATGAGGGAATCGGGCTCATAGACATACAGTATCTTCTTCCAGGTAACACAGATTCTAAGTTGCAAGATGGATTAAGTTAAAATCCAGTGTTGGCAATCTTAAAAATCACTGCTCTTCCTGCTATTGCTTGCTGCCTCCTACATATTTGTCTTGCCCTCTATTTTCTTTTCTATCTCACATAGTATCAAAATCGATCATGACATTCATGGAGATAATGGAAACACACAAGTTCAAACTTAACTCATGGAAAGTCTTTTTTTTTTCATTGTTAATACAAAATGTAATTTGAGATAAAAATGTTATTGTAAGTGCAAATTTAGCTTTACATCTATGCAAGCATGAGTTATCATTCAACAGGTCAGCTTTCAAAATTTCTAGGATGAAGTATGATAACCAATAAATATGCCTTACTCCTCCATCTCTTTTAATTATTAGGGTTCTAGAGGCACCTGGGTGGCTCAATCAGTTAAGTGTCCAACTTTTGATTTTGACTCAGGTCCTGACCTCAGGGTCCTGAGACAGAGCCCTGTGTTGAGCCCTGCTTTGTGCTCCGTGCTGGGCGTGTAACTGCTTAGGACTCTCTCTCTCCCTCTCCTTCTGTACCCTCTCATGTAAGCTCTCTCTCTTTCTCAAAAAAAAGAAAAAAAAAATTGGGTTCTTAAGGGTTATTTATAAAACTTCAGGTATCTAAACATATTGTTCTATATCTGCAGTTACTATTTTGAACATTTTCTTTTCTTTTCTGCTTTCCTTAAGGAAAGGAACTGTTTCTGCAAGCACTTAGTTCAGTCATGAGCAACTTTCACATGTTCAAAAAAAGTCCGTTGACTGAGAGGTATTTGTCTCTACACATACACTGGTATATACACATTAATTCTTTTCCTGGAAAACAATTTGGGTTTCCAAGATATTTGATCAGAGAAAATCAACTTCTACTTGTTTGTGTCATTTTAGAGGCATTTACTTCTAAAGACCTGTAAGTACTCTCCCATGTGAAGATGATTTCTGCTATAATTGCACATACGAGTTCAATTTGTACCTTTTCTAGAAAGAAAGAAAAAAAAAAAAGCTGTTCGTGATAAGTCTCCTTAGTGAAGTATTTTTATGCAATTCCATATTTGCTTTTATATGAGGACTTTTCTTTCTCTTAAACAGTGGAGTTTCCTTGTTGGCTCTTTCATTAATGTCAATGTCTGGAGATTATATATATATATATATATATATTTATGAAATACATATAACTATATATATGAAAGTGAATATGAGAATCTTTTAATGGGCTCTCTAATACCCATCATAAAAAAGTATAAGAATACTCCAGACATGAATATTTTTCTGTTAACAACATATATGACCCTCCCCCCAAAAAAGATCAAATAGGCACCTTGTAAAAGTTCTGGAGGTATCAAAATGCAAGTCCTCAGAGTTTACTGGAGAATGGGCATCTTAGCAGTGTACTAATCTCTGCAGACTTCTAAACAAAGCTAACTAACAGGAGGTGAATTAGACTGTGAAAGTGGCCTGACCTGCAGGAAGTAAATGGTGTGTTATTGCCCTTGAGTCATCCTGAGCCACAATGGGTCTCAGGGTTAGAGGAGGATTCCTGTCATTCCTTCCTAGGATTTCCTGCCCTCTCTCTCTCTCATGCCCATGGATCCTCAGATCCCTTCAGAATGATTGTACACTTCATCTTCTCAAAAAGCCTGTAAACCACCTGTAAGTTGAATAATAAAGAACTAGACAAAGACTAAATGTCCAGGGAACAAAACAAATATATTTTAAGTAATACTTTACAAATTGGCACAGGTTTTCTCATCTGGGATCTCATTTCACCCTTATTCCTGGCTTAATTTGGCATATGATGGGGAAGATGAGGAAAATGAACTTCCCAGAGCTAGAGTGCTTGATCAGTGCTGACAACATTGGAATTCGGAGTAAGGGAGAGACGGGGTCTGCTTCAGCCTATGCGCTTTTCTTTAAACTACATTGCCTCTGATTATCAACCTCAGCAAATCCTGGCTAATCAGTAAAGTTAATGTTTGTGGATTTCTGCTTTAAAGAGGAAGCTATCAAGTATGAAGAACCACAGGCGAAAACAGAGACCATGCTCTTTCAAAACACCTGTAACACTACTGCCTGGTAGCAGATTATTTTCAGGTGATTCAGAAGGCGTTCACTTTTCTTGAGAGATGCTTGTGTTAATTCTTGTCCTATTTTCCCAATAAAATAATTTATTCCTTCAATTTTAATGTGTTAGCAAATGCAAGAGAGAAAGAGAGGGAGAGCAAGTGCACAGAGCCTGTGGAAAATTAGCAGCCCCCTCATCCAGAGTTAATCTCTGGCTACTCACTGGACACTCATTCAATTTACCATTGTGAAGGCAACAGTCTCTAGAAAATCAAGTAATGTATCTTTTCAATTCCTCGATAGATCGCTTTCTGTCTACATCGTACTGTCACTATTAATAAAGCCGGTAAATTAAGCACTGACAGCAGCGGGGATAAGAAGAAAGTGCAGGCATAAACGCTCACAACTTACAAAAAGAATAACGCATATGAGCCATTCAGCATCACTCCCCAACATTCTGATGCTCAAAATTTGCTATATATAGCTGTTTTAGGAGTGTTAGCATGTGTGTGTGAGGGAGAGAGAACGAGAGAGAGAGAGAGAGAGAATGAGAGCAAGAGAGCACAAGCAAGAACCAGAGTGACAAAGACAGAAAGACAGAGAGATTGCAATAGTTCTTGTGCAGGTTTTTCTCTTCTTTTCTCTTCACAGTTGAACTCTACATCCATATGCCAAATATTCACCTAATACATCCCCAACTGCCACATCTGATTAGGCCTTGAACTGATGTAAGATTTTTCTAATACAACCTAAATGGAAATACAACATCTGCCACCCATCTACCCACTTCCTGCCTAGAGAATACCAGTTCTCCCACCAAAAGGACTCATCCGTCTTGTACTTATTGACATTTTTCAGAAAAAAAGCATCATGAATACTAACTAAAATTATTGAGCACGTTCCCTGTGACAAGCCCTGTTCTAAACTGATAAGTTAGCTCATTTCATTGTCTTCACAGTTCTGCAAGGTATGGGTATAATATTATTTCCATTTTATAGAAAAGAAGATTTAGGCTCAAAGAAGTAAAGTAGCCTGGCTGGGATCACAAATCTAGAATAAGGCAGAGCTGAAATATAAATGCAATAATCTGGTTCCAGAACCTCCTTTCTTAACCATGAGCATAATCTGACTTTAGCAAGGCAATCCAATAGTTTCCCCCTCTTGTTTGCACACCAAAGAATTAAGCAGAGTACAGTAGATGAATTCTGCCTTTGCCTATGTACCCAAATATAAAGGCTTGATAAAATTAAAATATTGCAAGAATATTCTGTAGCTGTTAGAGCCTGCTCATCTTTTAGGTTCTAGATAAACTAGAGGAAAAATCAAGGACTGAGATTCTACCATTCCAGGTTTACTCATGCACTAAGAGGTACCCTGTTTCTCCTTCCATGCATTTTTTAAAACTTAATTTATTTATTTAACTGAGAGAGAGAGAGAGATGGAGAGTATGGGGGGAGGAAGGGGGAAAGGCAGAGAGAGTCCTAAGTGGACTCTGCACTGAGCACAGAGCCCAACACAGGGCTTGCTCCATCTCACATCCCTGAGATCATGACCTGAGCAGGAACCTAGAGTCACACACATAACCAACTTTGCCACCCAGGTGCCCCTGTTCTTCGCTTTTTAAGATTGTGAGGTGTTTTGATGTTATTGTTGTTTAAGTGTGTGGTACTTGTCTCAGGCATCCTTGTCATTTCTTTTCATGGATACATAAAATGGGAAACCCCTTTGCAAAAAAGGATGTTTATCCAAGGCATGAGGGCAACTCCTCTAGTTTAACTCACTTTAGGATACTACAGATTAGCATATGAGGAGGGTAAATATTGTTTTCTCTTTCTACTTGTTTTGGGACCTGACAACAAGCATGAGAGGTATCAGTTTTCTTAGCAGTCCTGGATTGCTTTAAATTTCTGTTGTAATTTTTATGACCTAAAATTAGTGTACAACTCTAATCTCTAGTCGGCTGTATGAAGATAATGAAAATGTTCTAAAATTTCAAATCAAATGTTTTATATTTTCAGGTCAATGGATAGCTACACTTTTCCTGAGTTTGAATTAGTGACTTCAATAAAAACAAGAAAATGGATGGGGGACGCATGTTAGGAATGGCCATAAATGATTCTCACTAATTTGAAGTTACTGGTGCTTTTTTCCAATATGATTTGGCAAATCTTTATTCCAACTGTGAGAGAATAAGAGGAAAATTTATTTCTCATTTGATTTCCTACAAGGCATTGGCTTATAAATGGAATAACCTACATGAGATTTTTGAGACTTTAGGAAGTAAATAAAAAGGCAAAGAAAGAAAAAAATGAAATATAAATTATCATAAAAAACAATGAATTTTTGAACACAAAAACATCATAGAAATAGTTTTTAAAAGACACCTTAGGACATGTGAATAACTTTCCATTCTACTTGAATGCATTAGAAAATAAAACTTGACACAGATTCCAGAGAGGTCTTGATCCAGAAAGGAACAGAATGATTACATGATAAATTTAAAAGGAGTTTAAAATCATTATATAATACATTGACATTTTTAGACATAAGACAACATGGCAAAATGTATTTTATCCCACTATAATTTTAATACAAATAACTATGATATGTATCACTTTACAATCAGGTTTTAAAATTTTGTTCTCTCATTTATTTGCTTAGAATCTACTTAATAGTCAAACTAATTAGTATTAACTGACCAATAATAAAACTTGTTTTTTGATTGTCCCCAAATATTTTTCGATCGAATCTGTAATTCAAGTTACTGGGTTTAAATGTCATGACTTTCTAAGTTACAAGGTATATATATTATCTAACAATGTATGTATAATAACTGAGTTCTTCCTTTTAGATGAAAATCCAGAAGATTGCATAGGGCATTTTTTAAATCTGTGTGGAAGACAGACAAGTTTAGAACAGAGGATGACAACATCCTGAGAAGACAACTTTGAATGGAGTTTCCTCTTTGGGGAGAAGCTCTAGGCAGTGAGAAAATAAAAATGAACTTGAGTGCAGATTGAAATCTGAATGATTGAAATCCACCTCGGTGGACTGATACCAAAAAAATTAAGTTTATCCATCTAATAAATTTTACTAACACTGTTTTGGTTAATATAACAGTCTTTAATAAGAGCTTGAATGTATTGATTGTTTTATGTCAGTGATTCTTTTTATCTCAATATTTCAAAGTAGGTGCTTTGTTTTTACATCATTGCTAACTCAGAACATTTATGTAATACAAATCATATATGTTGCTGTGTTACCATCAGACCATAGCATACTAAAGTAAAAGCTCAGTTGCATTTATTTGACTGGTTTGAGTCTTACTGAAGGGTTAAAGTTAGGTCTAAACACACACAGGTTAAGAAAGAAATTGTGTCATTCATAGACAAGCAGTGGATAATGTTTGAGACATTAAGTCAGGGTTTTTGGCCACTGGAAAACCAAACACCTTAGTTAGTAATAGGCAATTTCTTGGGCAGTTTACTTGAATTGTTTTTACAGTTCAATGTTAATATTTCTGGTAATTTCAATAATTCTTTTTAAGTCTCTAACACAGTTCGGTGGCCTGCCCCTTTGAGGAGGCTTGTATAATATTTGAATCATGAATCATGAAATTTGAATCATTTGAATCATGAAATCATCCATATACATTTCCAAGGTTAGTTATGTGTATCTGATAGGATGTCTCTGTCTCAGAGCCAAAGAAAGAGGTGCCCGTGGATTCAAGATTGGTCTAGAGTTTGAGGACGTTCTTAAAAAAAAAAAAAAAAAGAGGGGCACCTGGGTGGCTCAGTGGGTTAAAGCCTCTGCCTTCAGCTCAGGTCATGATCTCAGGGTCTTGGGATGGAGCCCCTGCTCAGCGGGGAGCCTGCTTCCCCCTCTCTCTGCCTGCCTCTCTGCCAACTTGTGATCTCTTCTCTCTCTCTGTTAAATAAATAAATAAATTTTTTTTAAAAAAAGAGAGAAATATATATATATAAATATATATATGTATATATATATACGTATATATATATGTATAGTTTACCTTTTAAGAATCTCTTTCTCTTTCTCAAGGTCAAGAACACTGCTAAAAACCAGAGGATTAATTATGATCAAATTTGCTGAAATTTATAATTGCTAGTATGTTAAATAGAAACATGTGTTTTAGACATCCAACATGTGTTTTAGACATCTCAAAAAATGATTTTTTGAAACAAGTATAACTCTAATTTTGAAATTATTTTTATTTGATTAAATACAAGTGCTTGAAAGTTAACAAACAAATTTTCAAGGTTTTTTTTTTCTTTATGCTGATAAACTCACTTTCCCTTTATTGTTTTTAACAGTTAATAAAGAACAATCTTGCAATCAGTGAATTTAATTACTATAACCCAAGCTCACCCAAGCACAAACAGAAGTTAATGACATGTTTATTAATAGAATGTCTAAGCATGGAATCTTTGCAGACAGACTAAGAAAACACAGGTTAAAAACAAAAATGCTCAATGAATCAGGATGTCAAGTAGAATTATAATAAGTTCCAGAATTGGTTTCTGTTCAATGGGTTATTAGCACTATTCAATGTGTTCTTCAGACCAACTTTTATAATTTATTTTTGCAAAACTTCTATGTGTCAGACAACTTAATAGACTCTTTAATATAAAAGATAAATACATTTTTACTCCAAGGGATTAAAATTCAAATGTAGACAACAGTATGTAAACAAAAACATTTTTAAAGAGGATCATGTAATACAATTGAGGAGAAAGAGCATCCAAACCTTGGGAATACATAAGAAGTCACCATCAAATTGGAGAATTGAAGAACTGGATTTTAAATGAGGGTGATTTCTAGGTAGAGAAAATAAGGCAAAGTACAGTCTGCATAGACAGGAAATATGAATGAAGATCCAGTGATTGAAGAAAAACATGATGTTCCTGCAGAGTTGAGGACCAATGAGATATTGCTCAAAAAAAAAAAAAAAAAAAAGTAATGGGGATTAACAGGATTTTAATCCAGAGATAAGGTATGCAATGAGATTATAAAGAGATCAGGAATTTGACTGTTTCAAGGAAGGGAAAGGAAATCAAAGAGGTTTTCAAATCAGGATTGTATCATAAGAGAGGCACTGCAAAAATGAAGATTGTCAGCTGCATCCATATACCTTTTCAAAGGAGGGGCTGTATCTTTTTAAAAATAAATTTAAAACCTCTATCATGCCTTTTAGTGTCATGATAAATACTCAGTGATTATCACATATCTATGCTTCTACAATTAAGTTTGGAGACTATTTTAACTAGCTACTGCTTCACGTTGATTGGGATATCCATTTCCTTCCAACTCAACAGAGCAGTTGCATCAGAAACAAATAGATGGCAGCTAGTCTTAAGGAAGTTAACAATATATTAAATAATAGGTTTTAGAAATAAATTTTTAAAATTGACTTTGTTGTCCTTTCTCTGCCTGTTCAAAAAAAAAAAAAAGAGAAAAAAGGAGGAAGGTATGTTGCCTTCCATTTGCACATATTTGCATTTTTGAGGAAAAAAAAATAAAACCTTTTCCTCACTTTCTGTCAAGTAGAATTTGTGTAAGAAATTATGGTGTACTTACTCTTATGACTACCTTAAGGAAAGGCATGGTAATTTATGGGTTGCAAGACTAAATACCCTACAATGGCACATTTCTGATGAAAAAAGCAATATTATTTAGCAAATTAAAAACTTTTTTTTTAACTTTACACATAAGGCCTGATCAGTGGCCTGTGTATCCTTTCAAATGAGTGTACTGAAATGAAAAAAAAAAATGAATTAATGCACAAAGAGATATGCTGTTTGGCATTTCACAAGAATGATAATGTTCATTTTCCCAACTCTTATGATAAACATCTAAAAATGACAGATCTATATTAGGAATGTTCTGCTCTCATCTGAATGAAAGAACATGACCAGAGATAACATAGTATGCAGAAAGAATGCAGAATTAAATAGTTAAAAATTTCTAGTAGCACAAATGACATTGAAGGATCATGTTTTATTTGTACTTAAATACCAATTAAATAATGAAAATTTTAGAATTAAATATAAAGAGCAACATGTTGAAACTTCAATGGAATTTTAAAGTGACATATTTGCAGATCAATCAAGCAAAATAACAAGCTGTTCTTTAGTACAAGTACAAACAAATATGAATTAATTTCCAATACTATGATCTAATCAATTGCAGAATTTAATAGTCTAATTTACATCCTCTTCTTATCCACTCAACTTAAAATCTCTGCCATGTTTAAACCTGGTACTAGAATGAGTCTTACACAAGGCACTTAACTATTTGGTATGGGACAATGGACTTTAATAATCCATATCTACTTGTGACATCATAAAATATTATAAACAATTACCCATCATCTACTATTCTATCCAACGGGTATGTATTAGTAATACATACAATGATGATCAGATGCTTTCTATACATCGTCATTTTGCAATACTATTCTATGATGTTTACATCTGATCTCCCCAAATTGCCTACTGCCCAGACTATAATCTGGGCTGAACTTGGGCAAATATTACCCACTGGTAGCAGATAGCACATGAGTTATATCCACAGGTGGTCCTTCAGGTTTTCATTCACAGGGAACTGCAATTTACCTACCATTTATTGGTCTTTCTTAGAAGTCTGCTTTTAGTATTTGGAGAAGTAGGGACTGATACTCAAAATACCTGAACAACCATGTCTAACATAGATTCTGATTTATAGTTGCACAAATCAGCAAGTCAAATAACCAAGAATAGCTTGTTTACAAAATTAAATTACTTTATTTTAAATAATCCTGCTAAAGGAAACATATTCAACATTTAAAACAACATGCATCTTTAAGAGTTTTATTTCAAAAACATGGACTTCGGTGCCTGAGGAATAATATCATAGTCAGCCTTGGAGCATGCCTAAATAACTGAGCATTTAAAAAACAAATAATGTCCTCTCGCAACATACAAGAATTGTAAGAAGATTAGCTAAGATGGCAAAACATATACTCCTAGATTTCTAAACTCTAATGACCTTCATGTACTATTCCCAACCTTTGTATTCCTTTGTAGTCTCTATATATTTAAAGAAGATTTAGTGTGATACGGAATATAATTGTGTACAATAATTATTCCCTTGCTAGAGAACATGATGTCTATCTTGAGTTTTAGATGCATTCATATTTTTTAAAATGTGATTGAAATTATTCAACTGCTATCTAAAGAAAAAGACATTATATTATAAAAGATGTTATATCTATTTTAGCAGACCTATTCAATCAATTTATCCTTTTATAAAAGATTTTTATTTATTTATTTGACAGAGAGACATAGTGAGAGAGGGAACACAAGCAGGGGGAGTGGGAGAAGCAGAAGCAGGCTCTCTGCTGAGCAAAGAGCCCAATGCAGGGCTCGATCCTAGGACCCCAGGATTGTGACCTGAGCTGGAGGCAGAGGCTTAACGACTGAGCCATCCAGGCACCCCACAATCAATTTATTTTAAAATCAAGAATGTCAGCTCTACCCAATTTAAGGGAACTGATAACAGCCAACTATGGTATTTATAGATATAAAAATCATATGCATGGGGTTTTGTAAATATAAAATGGCATATAGCTAGCAGTCTCAGATATATATTCTCCCAATTCATCATTAAATGATTAAATCATATACAAATGTAAAAGGATGAAAATTTAATATAGGATTGAAAACTAAGAGAGGTAATATTTTCACAGATACTAGATGACCCTCCAACACCGTTTGACAAATAAATCTGACTGAGACAGTCTTACACAGAATAAAGAGGTGTAGTGTCATAGAACAGTGGCTCCTAAAAATAGTCAAACACTTAATCCCTCCTCTCCTTTCCACCATTGTTTCAAAGACACAGGAACTGCATCATCAAAAAAACTGGCCAGTCACCTTTCACTGATGGTTCTCAGACATGCTATGCAGGATCACAAAATTAATATAAGATTTTATAGAACTTAGGTGGAAAGTATATTTCTGGACAAAAAGTAAGAGTATATATTTCTAATTGCTATTATTCCCAAGCGACATAAAAATTTCTAACACTCCATGTGTGAAATAATAAATAACAATGCATATACACAAACCTATTCATACTAAAAATGGAAGGGATCAGATGTAAGAATCCACTATGAAATAAAGGATTGAGATATAGAAAACTCTATGAAATTAATACATAGTTCTTGGTTTCGAGAGATCAATAAGCAGAAGGCAAGCAAGAAATTATACAACTCAAATAATATTTTTAAGAGGGTTAATATATTAAAAGTTACACCTTAAAAAGAAATAATATATTTTTCATACGCAAGGCCCACAACACTTAAAAGATTTTTATGTATTGGTCAACATAAGATTTGTCTCAAAAGTAAAAGTAAGTAATATAATGAAATCAGAAGATAGAATTGTTTTTAAAAGTCTCACAAATCAACAATACAAAGACAAAACAAGCATTCTCCCTCATAAATCCAAGGCTAAAATAGGAAATAAAACATTAAATAAAATCTATTTGGAAATTATTGACCATCAGAACTGTACCTATCAGAACTTCTGGAATGTAACCAAATGTATACTCTGAAGAAATGCCATAGACTTAACTTCTTTTATTATAAAACAAGAACAAGTTTTAAAAACTAAACTTCACAGTAATATAAATGGCATAAGAATATATATTTAAGAGAAGTTATAAATTAATAAAGATGAAACAGGAAAATTTGAAGAAGTAAGAAATCAGGAGATAAAGTGGTATGTTCAATTAATAATTCTTAAAGCCATTTCAATAATAATAAATACATGCAAACTTTTTAAAAAACAAAATCAGGAAAAAAAGGGTAGGCACACTAGACATCAGTATTTAAGGAGAGTAAAACCGCAAAGTAAATGACTGCCAGAACTGTAAATATTGTTCTTTACTTTGAATTTTCAAAATTTTTTAAATATTTTATTTGTCAGACAGAGAGCGAGCGAGTGAGCACACACACAGGCAGCAGGAGCAGCAGGCAGAGGGAGAAGCAGGCTCCCTGCAGAGCAGGGAACCTGATGCAGGACTTGATCCCAGGACCCTGGGATCATGACTTGAGTTGAAGGCAGACACTTAACTGACAGAGCCACCCAGGTATCTCTAAAATTTCAAATTTCTATTTATGTCACTCAGCAAAGTTGAGAAACTCTTAAAAATTAATTTCTAAAAAGTAGAAATTTTCAAAACTGTTTCATGAGGATAAAATAATAAATCCTCAACCATGAAGTTATATAAAAATAAGCTAAGAAATACATCTTCCCAAAAAGAGGCAGGACCCCAAGAGTTTTAGAGATGACATAAATGAAGTATCCATTTTTATGTATTTTAAACTATTTCAGAATGTAAAAATTATGGAAAGCTTCACAATTCATTTAACAAAACTAGTTTAATTCTGGTAATAAAAATGACAAAGAAAAAAAGTGCTAATTAATTTTCTTTACAGATATAGATACAAAATACTTAATATTTTATAGCCAATTTACTTCAGCTATATATTACCATGATATCCCATGATAAAATAGTTTCTAGTAGTAAAGCAATGATGGTTGAAAATTACAAGACCTTATAAAGTCAGCCTACTTGATTAATGAGTTAATAGAAATCATCTCCATAAATACAGCATCCTATATGATAAACTTTAATACCCATTTCTTATAAACCAATCATAAACTGGGAGAGGTAGAGTATTTCTTTAACATGGTAAAGAATTTGTGACTAAGAACACCTGTTGTTCTTGTCAATAATGATGGGACAACAGAAGACTGCCAAACTTCGCCTAAGAGTATAGAGAATCTAAAAGAGGAAAACAAATTCTAAAAATTTACAGACAGAAATGCTTTTAACAACCTCATTTGTTTGTTTTCGATGTTTTTATTGAAGTATAATTATTGGAATGATCCATCATTTCCATTTTAGCTGTTCTCTCCATCTGTGGTTTGTTATTTTTATTCCCTTAAAAGTGCCTTTCCAAGAGCAGAAGTTTTAATTATGAGTAAGTCTAATTTGTCACTTCGTTCTTTTATAGCTCATGCTATTGTTATCATATATAAGAAAAAATTTTCTCCTATTCTTTACTCCAGAAGTTTCATAGTTTTAAGTTTCACATTTAGGTCTATGATGCACAGAATTAAACTGGTATCAGGTGTGAAGTGTTCTGGTATGGTACGGTATGGTATGGTATGGTATGGTATGGTATGGTATTTATTTTTGCATTTGGATATCAAGCATTAATTGTTGAAAAGACTATGTATCCTCCCTTGAACTACCTTTGCTCTTTTGTTAAAGATCAATTGTCCATATATGTACGGGTTTATTTCTGGATTCTCTATTCTGTTTCATTGATCTATTTGTCTATCTTTCTGTTTGATTCCACGCTGTACTGAATACCAAAACTTTGTAAGTCTTGAAATTAAGTTAATTTGCTTTCCAAATGGTTCTTCCTTTACACATTTGTTTTGGATTATATTAAGTCCTTTGCCTTTCAGTACCAGTTTTAGTATTTCAATGTCAATGTGTCATTTTCCACACACACACAAGCCTGCTGTAATTCTGTTTGGGATAGTGTTAAATCTATAGATCTAGGGAGAACTGACATCTTAACAGTACTAAGTCTTCCAATTCATAATCAAGGTGTGTCTTACCTATTACTTACAATTTCTTTAATTTCTCTCAGCAATATTTTATAGCTTCAGGTTTTGAGCATTCATGTCAGATTTATTCCTAAGCAACTTATATTTTTGATATTATCATAAACAGCACTGGTTTTTATTTGATTTTTTATTGTTAATACAGTAAAACAATTGATTTTTTGTGTAATAATGTACACTGTAACCTTGCTAAACTCACTTATTCTGGGAACATGTTGTTGTTATTGTTTTTGCAGATTTCATTAAATTACCTTTATAGATAATCATGTCATCTACAAATAAAAGTAGTTTTTATTCTTATTTACGATCTGGATGCCTTTTACTTCTTATTCTTGCCTTACTACACTGGCTAGAACTTTCACATTATTTTGAATAGATGGTGAGAACAGACATATTTGTTGAAAAAAGCTTTGATTTGTCACGATCATGTGTGATTGCTACTAGTTGATTTTTCATAGATGTCCGTTATCAGGCTGAAGAAGTTCCCTTTTACTCTTGTTTTGCTTTTTTTTTTTTTTTACTAGAAATGTATATTGAATATACTCAAATGCTTTATCTGCATGTACTGAGACAATTATATGTTAATTAAATTGTATAATAAATTATATTGATTGATGCACAGATGTTTATATCAACCATACATTCCTGAAATAAACTTCACTTGGTCATGATTATGTATTTTTTGGGTATGACTTCCTAAAACGTTTATAGAATTTTTGCACATATTTTTATTTGGTGTATTTTGCCTATAGTTTTCTCCTTGTAATTTGTCTGCTTTTGGTGTTACTGTAGTGATGGCCTAATCAAATGAGTCGGGAAGTATTTCTTCCTCTGTAATTTTCTCTTTAATCTTCTTCAATTTGTGTAGAATGAATTTGTGTTATTTCTTTCTAGGGTTTACAGTGAAACCACTTATACCTGGTGTTTCATTTGTGGGAAGGATTTTAAGTACATATTTAATTTATTTGATAAATATTAATTGATATTTGACTAATTGATATAGGGATATTCAGGTTCTCTATCTCTTCCTGAGTAAACTTAGGTACCTTTGTGTCTCTCAAGGAATTTTTAAGTTATGTCCAAGTCATCAAAAAATTTTTTAATATTTCTTTAATATGCTTTTAATATCTTTAAAATCTGGAGAAATTCCACCACTCTCACATTTGATATTGGTATGTGTGTGTTTGCAGCTTATTTTTCTTTTCACATTTTTATTTTATTTTATTTTAATTAATTTATTTTTTTTAATTTCTTTTCAGCATAACAGTATTCATTGTTTTTGCACCACACCCAGTGCTCCATGCAATCCGTGCCCTCTCTAATACCCACCACCTGGTTATTTTTATAGATCAGTCTGACTAGAGTTTAATCAGTTGTATTGTTTTTCTCAGAGAATAACCTTTAGTTTCACTAATTTCATTACTTTTCTGTTTTTTGATTGATTTTGACACCTATAACAATTATGTTCTTCTGCTTACTCTGGGTTATTTGCTCTTCTTTTTTCTTTTTTTTTTTTTTTAAGTTGAAGTTGAGGTCATGGTTTGAAACCTTTCTCCTTTTCTACTATAGGCATTTATTCCCTGTAAATACTGGCTGCAGTTCGGATTTTTTTTTTCCAGAGCTTTCTTCCATATCTTCCATATCCATTATCACCCTTTTCAAATGGCTTCAACAAGTCAAAAGACAAATATTTTAAGTCCAGGTCTACATCTACATTCACATACACACAGACACACTCAAACACTGGATAGATAGATGACAGATACATAGATACATAGATACATAGATAACTAGACAGACAGATTGATTTATATGGAACTTTAAATATGTATATGAAGAATATTTATAATCATATATTATATAATGGTGCATTCCCAAATAATACCACATGTTCTGTTCTATGCTTAAATCGCTGGTAATTTAACAGACATCACAGAATATTAGTGATTTCTGGATGAAGAGGTAGAATATTACAAGCATAATAACAATATCACAGCAATAGCTAGCATTCATTAAGAGAACCTAATGTGTGCCAGAGACTGTTACGTCTTTTAATACGTAATGGCTGTATTAAAACCCTGTAACATACACATAGCAGGATTATCTTACAGATAAGAAAACAGGTTGACATAGGCTAACCAGTCTGAGCTATAATTTCAGAGCTAAACATGGCAAGGCTCATGTTTTGGCTCAAATCTTTTTGACTCCAAAGTGTTTCTAAGGGGGAAAAAATCATTTTATTTTTAATTTCAGCCTTTCCATGGTACAAGTCAGTTTATGACATTTGTTCAAATTTCATTACTCATGAACCTAAAACTCAATTGGAAGAAATCTTTCATCAAGAGTTTAACCGTATCTCTCCCATATAATAGGAGAAAATTCTACCATCCGTGAAAATTGCTTCCTCCAATAGAGCAAGTCATCTGAGAAACCATCTTCTTAGAGATTGCAGAAAATTACAGAAATGTCTGTCAGCCCCCAAGTTCTTCCTGAGGCTAGTTCCTTCCTATACATTTTCATTTGGTATACTGAAAACCTTTTATCTGCTTTTCAGTTTCCCCTTGATTCCTGCTTTGCAGCTCTTCCTCATTGAAATAAGTGTACAAACCTTATTACGGTTTTCCTCCTTTCTGTACATAGATAAACAAACATTGTCATGGCCTTAAATTCACTGATGACTAACAAACATTAAATATTCTTATGCCTGATGGGTGCTATTTGTGTTTCCTAAACCCAATTACTCAGTAAATTTCTGGGAAGATATATTTTTTTCCTATCATGTATTAAGTTCTCCCACCATTGTTTCTCTTCATGCAAAATTCTTTTGGCCTGCAGTACTACTATGGTGGTTAACAAATACATTTCTTTCTCTCTTTCTTCACTTTTCTTACCTTTCTTTCTTTCATTCTCTTTCCCTCTTTCTTTCTCTCTTTCCCTCCTACCTTTTCTTTCCCCCTACCTTCATTTCTCTCCCTCATTCTCTTTCTATCTTTCCTAGAATATTTTTATCTGTTGAAATTTGTCAGTACTTTAACCTTGGCTAAGAGTCACAATAAAGCAAAGCATACCATTCTTATCATCAGCAAAATCCTGACACCACTTTATTAAAACCCTATACACAGAAATGCCCTCAATTTTGAAGTGAGCATAAGTCTCTGCATAGATAACCCCCACCCCCTTTCTAAATATGACATCAAACTCTTTAAGTTTTTGGATCACTAGTTAACCTTCCTAGGCTACAGAAATGTATCCCTTGCCCCTTCAAGAGCAGATTCTTAGTACTATGTTAGTGGTTCTCAATCATGGTTGATTTTGCCCAGTCCCCCAGAGAGTTATTTGGCAACATCCAGAGACACTGTCGGCCATCACAACTGGAAGAAGGGGGTTGCTGCTGGTGTCTAATGGAGACAGTCATGCTTCCTACAAAGCTCAGGTCAGACCCCATCTCCTCCACCACCAATTATCCCAAATATCAAGAGTATGAATATTGAGAAATCCTTTACAGGATCACTTCCTACATTAGGATTTTCTATGGAAATGTATCCATGGGAAGTAGAGTTACCTTAGAATTTATAAGACAACAAGGGAAATTTTCCTGGTTCTAGCTCTCTACACACTTACCTGAGTTTGCCCAGCTATGCTAGATGTTAATTGTGTCTCTGCGATGCAAAGAGATAAAGGCATGATGAGAATAAAGAATTCAACAAAAGCTTCATCAGATCCCTAATTCCACCATGGTTTTAGTTCTTAATCCTAGCTTTGGTAAACTGGTAAATCACAAAGACTGCTTTCAGCCCTTGAAAGCTAGAATCGATCACTCTAACTAGATAACCAAAAGAGAACTTTGGATCAAATCTATTTTATCTGTCTAGAAGTGTTAAAACTCTGAATGCCTCCATAGATACTCTGCAAACTACAGGTTTCCATGGTCCCATTAATTCCTAATGTTTGCTTATCTAGACATGCTGTTTCATATACTACCTAGGATACTTGTCTCTTTTGCTCTAATCCTATCCCTAACTCTTCATTAAATACAATCCATAGAAAAATTTTAACAGACCTCCTTCCTTTTTGCCCCAAACTCATGCTTATTTTTGCTTCCTTGTTCTCTCTAATCAGAAAATAATAACAGCTAGTGGTAACCTAATTAAAAAAATATACTAAAAAAGAAAATGATACAGGACCATCTTGTCTATTTCCCACTCATTGGAGAACTGCTGCCAGGCTATATTATTGCCTCTTTCCCCCCAGAAGAGCCTTATTGTCAACTATAAACACTTCTCAGTCAGTCTGAACATTCCTCGAAGTGGGATCAAGTCTTCCACAGTAATGATTTCCTCCTCAAAATTACTGCAGAGGTGAGAGAAGAGAACGTTCCTGAGCACCCTCAGAGCTCCCTAATTAGTCAACATCATTTCAGAAATTTGACCAATAAAATAAAGACTGTCTGTGAAGCTTAACAACTGGCAAGGTTGAGAGATAATGGATAAAAATGTCTTATTTATTAAACCAAAGAAAATATACTGAAATACAACTGAAATTAATATTTGGAATATTATTGTTTTGATTCCAATATGAACATTAAAAAATAACCCCACTCACATATACATGTAAGTCTGCATTAGATGGGTCAGAGCAAAAGCCAGATAGAAGGGAATATTGAAATATAAAAACTTATTATATTAAAAAAAAACATTATATTCATATTGGGAACAAACATAAAATAATTATTATATAGGGAGAAATAAATGTTCTCCTTTATGCAGAATATTTTAGTATTTTACAGTACACTTAATTCACAAATAGAAATTAGAGTTTTATCATAGTCCAAGATTAAAGATTCAGAACTTAAAAGATATTAATTTACTCCAGATTATTCTTTAAGAAAACACAATTCCAAAAAATGTATCAAAGAAATTTTATTAGAGTACTGACATAATAATTCTAAAGTTCATCTCCATAACCTCAAACATCTCACTTGTCTACCACTAGAGAATCATTTTAATAAATTAAAACAAAGAGGTAGATTTTTATTTGCTGTCATGGGGAAATGTCCAAGATATATTACATAAAACAAATAAATCCAAAAGCATACAAACAGAACTTCAATCAGTACAGCTAGTATAGTATTATTTGAGAAGAAAAATGTATTCATTTATATATGCACAGAAAATATCCAGAATAATACAGAGCAAAGTGTTAACAATGATTTATTTCTAAAATACGGTTCTGGAAAGCATAAGAGGCAAAAGAAAACAAGATAGAGGGAAAGCACCACTTTTATATATGTAAATAATAGTGACTTTTATAATTAAATATAGAAACTGGGTGAAAATGATAGCCAAACATTTTTAAAGTAAAATTTTTAAAGTTGAATAATGAAACATAATTTAATCTATTATATTAATTAAGCAATATAATAAAAGGATTAGGAAAATTCAAAATTTAATAAGAGAATGTGTATTCATATATATTTGTGTATATATATGGAAACATATGTGAATACATTATCTATGCACATAACATATAAATATCTATGCATAAAACAATATATGTATCTGTAAGTATTCAATGTTTTGTAAGTTCACAAATACAACATTCCATATCCGTGAGTAAATGACCAATGAGTTTGGGAAAGTGGGTAACATATTTCATAACAAAAGTTAGCTGAATTAATGATTTGCATGCAAAAAATAAAACCATGAAACTGTTAGAGGAAAATAAAAGTGATTATTTATTTAATATTTTTTGGAGATAACCTTTGTTAACCATACAAAAAGTCAGAAACAATAAAATATAGAATTAAAATACATGAAATTAACTTTCTAATTACACAGTAAGAAATCCCACTTAAAATAATTAAAAGACAAATGACAAGCTATGAAAAAACCATCTATGATGTTTATAGAAGCAAAAGGATTAATCAACTAATTTAAAATCAATCAATAAAATTATGAATTGGCAAAGAACGGGAACATAAAATACAGAAAGTAAAATATACAAAGGCCAAACAAATGTAAGAAATTATATATATTGTTAGTAAAGTGATGAACATTAAAAAAAAAACTTTGATCTCAATTGGAAAAGATTACTGCCAAAATTTAAAATATCATTATAAATTTTTAATCATTAAGTCTATGTAGAAAGACATAGTGTTAAAGTGGCCATCTTAAGTTTCTTTATTCCCAAAATGTCAAAACAACCACTAAAACAAAACCTGTGTACAGTAAAGTCATATACAATATTATCCACTAACTAAAATTATGTTGTAGATGAATAGTTATTAATGTATAGTTATGCTTACAATAAGGTAAAAATGACAGCTTATAAATAATTTGCAAAATTAATTTTGTTTATGTAACAAAAATATAGAAATACGCCAGGAAAATGGTAAAAAAAAAGCTATATTAAGTATTTTTTCTCAGTTTTGCCATATTGAACATGAATAGTATAATAAAATAGCATATTGATGAAAAAAGTCAGTGATGAAAATGTATATTAAAAAAATGGGCTACTTCAAAATCTATACCCTGAAGTTAATCCATAGTTTTAAACTTAAAATAATGAAATAAACTTACTAATTTTTCAGAAAAAAACTTATGAAGAAACTTTTCAAAGAATCTAATTATTTTTTAAAGTGAGAAAATAATGAAGAGATGTAAAATTTGGGATGCAATCATTTATTCTTTCAGTAAATATTCTTTCAATAAACATATAAGATATGAAATGAGGCACTGGAGATATAAAGTCAAACAAAAATAGTCATATATTATCTGCCCTTGAGTAGACAGAATTAGAAGATATTCATCAAATCATTATTTAAAAAAAAAAAGTGGTGATGACCAAGAATAAGTTCTGTGGTTTGACAGTACAAGAATTTCAGCAATGGCTTCTTGAGGGGTTGATGAATGGAAATTAACTAGGTGGAGTGAGTGGTACCTAGGTATAGGCTTATACAATGATGTTGCCAAAGGAGAGAGCACGACAAATAAGAGGGAAAGGAAAGGAGGCCGGAGTAGAGAGTGTGAAGGCCTCCTGGGATGGAGACATAAGAGCAAGGGGAGTGTGATGTGAAAAGAATCTGCAAAGGCAGGGTCAGTTTAGTCATTGCTTTTAAGTCATGTTAAGTGTTTTCATTTTTATTGTAAGAACAGGACTCCACTAAATTGCTTTATATTAGGGAGGAGAATGAAGTGATCAACTTTCATTTCAAAAAATGCACCTGTATGTAAAGTTGAGAACACATCCTTTGGAGCAAGAGATCAGTTAGGGAGACTAAACAAGACAAAAAGGTGGCTCCAGTGAAGACAGAAGGGATGGATTCAAGAGATACTTAAAACGTATAATCAACTGGACTTCATGATGGATTTTTTATGGGGTGTAAGGATAAGGATGGGGTCAAGTATGATTCCTTTGATTCTGACTTGCAGGAATGTATGGTTTCATTCACAAGACAAGGACCAATGAAAGAAAAAAGCAGGTTTGGAAGAGAAGATTGTGGTTTGGTTTGCAAATGGGTTCCAGTATCAGAACTTTGAATTCAGATGCCAAATAGAAAATTGTTATACATATGGGGAACTCAGAGAAGAGGTCAAGCAATTAAAAAATAACTTTACTAGTAGTAAAAAAAGTGGTAAAGTATTTGTCTCATTCAGAAAGAGAAAAAGAGAGTGAAGAAGGGAGAGAGAGAGAGAGAATGAATATAGGGGTGTAGAGAAAATGCAAGGATGAGGCCATAAGGAAAACATAATATTTAGTTTACAACGTATATGAAAAAGGAATATGATAAAATGGAAAAGGAATGGCCCCTATATAGAATTCCAAGGAGAAGAACATTTAAGAAGAAAGGATGTCCAAGTGTTGAATGTTAAGATATCAAGGTAAAGCAAAGAATAAAATAGTCATCAAATTTAGTGTTAATGAAGTCAGTCGCAAACTTAGCAAGAGCTATTTTGATGGCTTACAGCTCTGATGACAGACTGTAGTGGGTTGAAGAACTAAGTGATTGATGAGGAAAGGCAGACTTAGGTAGAATCTTTCAGAAAGATTTTCCATGAAGGGGAGGAATAAGAAAGGGCAATAATAGAGGAAGATATCCAGTTAGGAGACACTTCTATACAGTTTATTTCGAGGAGTAAGACTCCAACGGCTTTAAAAGCCTATGACAATGATCTAGGTTAGGACTCAGCAAACTATAAAATATGAGAAAGCATGTTACCTGTTTTTACAAATAATGTTTTATTGGAATGCAGATGTGACTTTACATATTTTCTATGGTTGCTTTCATGCTACAATGGCACAGTTATGTAGCTGTGAAGGAAAACATATTGTCCACAAAGTCTAAAATATTTACTATCTGGTCCTCTACACAAATATTTAGCTGACCCTGATCAGAGTAAAGAAATCATGTGGCTTTTTAAGAAAGTAAAAGGTAAGATAAGAATGATAAGGTAAAACTACTTGAACATCAGAGTGTACTGCTAGAGGCATTCATTTAGACAAAGGTGATGTTAATACCTTGGGGAAAAGAACACTGATAAAATTTGAAGGTGATTCTCCTCCAATTCTTTTTAAAATATCAGTAAACCTGAAAATCCTTAGTAATTATGAACAAAATAAACAGAACTAAAATACAAAAAAAATTAGACTAAAGAAATTTTACATCTGTAAGGAATTCACACTCTTAAGGAAAAAGTGCATCTAATATCTAATGATCTAAGGGTTTTATTCTGGATTTCAGGAGTATGGATCAAAGAAACTCACCTGCCTCATTTACGGTTTCTAGTACGGTGGTCCACAGAGACTGAAAGAACAAATATATGACCAGAGAAGATGCTTCAGAATAAGTAATTATTACATAAAATAAAAATTATTATATATGTTACATTTTCAATAATATTGGCATTTTTCCAGGAAACTGTAATCCAACATTCTGATTTATGGACAGCAAAAGGCAAACAAATCTGAATAAAATCTATGTTTTTTCAGTATTATATCCCCAAAGGGACAATATAAAGGGAGTTTTCAGTGGCTGTTTTATAAATTTCAAGGAAAAGATAATGTCTATATTATTTTAACCATCTCAGAGCTAGAAAAAGAGATATTACTAAGCATAACTCAACTGGTAGAGAATATTGACCATCCTCCCCTTTTAAGAGAAATTTTAAGACTGTAAGCAAAATAAAACTAAACTCAATGAGCTTATTTACGATTTAAATTGAGCTGATTTAAGAAAGAATATTATGAAATGCTATAATTCCAGAAATGCAAATGACATTGAAAATTAGGAAATAAAATATGTAATTCATAAAGCCAGTAACTGAAAGCAGGGAGGGAAAGATGTCTCACAAAAAGGAGAAAAAAAATTCCAAAAGTCATTTAGTGAAACTTAATGTCCATCCTGATAAATGAGTATTTTATAAATGAGACTATAAGTATAATGATAAACGTGATAAATAATTATTACCTAAAACAAAGTATTGCACATGCTATTGTAAACACAAGCATTAAGCCCACCATTAATATCTATTAATGTAGGTAAACAATACATTTTTGTGTAATAGATAAGTGAATGAATAAATAGAATGATAAAATGGACAAAAACACAAAAGGCAGTCCCATTAAAATGAGAAACAAAAATATTGCTTAGAATCAATGTAATTGTTTGCTATTTTAGATTTAGTCAATACAAATAGAAAACTATGAAATTTAACGATTAGAAAGCCAAAACATTTTGTATTTTACAAAATTATTTTTGAACTAGCAATTTCAAAAAAATTAACTTTGTCTCCTAAAATTAATGGATTTGGTCAAAATGTCAATATTAATTTTATATGTATCTATACACTTATGATCTTATATATGCATTAGAATTTTAAAATAAAGTGAATCAACTCATCTTTATTGGGGACGCAAAAAATAGATAATGCAAATTGTGCTCTATATTTTTATGTCATCCAGAATATTTCTCTTTGTCAGTTATTTCCAATTAATATGATATCAATTATTTCCAAACTGATTTATAGATCCACATAATCCCAGTCATGTGTGCGTGCATATGTGTGTGATAGCGCATGTGCATGTGTGTATATATTCAGGAAGAAAAAGGTTAGAGAGAGAGGGAGGGAGGAAGAGAGACATGCAAAATTTTATTTCAAATAAAAATAGCAAAAAAAAACCAAGACAGTTTTTTAAAATATATGTGGAATTTAGTAGAAGACTCCTTTATAAAAACTAAAATATATCTTAAAATCATATTATCATAAAAACATGTTTCTTACACAAGAATAGAGAGTGAATCCATAATAAAAATATAGAAACCACAAAAATGACATGGATATATGAAAATTTTACATTAATATTAGGCAAAACACACTGACAAAATCCTAATTCTTTAGTGAGGAAAATACAAGTTAGGTCTGTATTTCATATTATATACTAAAGGATATTTTGGTATATTAAAGAATTAAATATAAAAATAAACCTATAGGGGAAAGGATCAAAACATAGTGAATGTTTACTTACACACAGGATGTGAAAGGCCTTTCTAAAAATAAAAGCAATGCAAGAGAACATAATGAAAATTACTGTTGACCTCATGGACTGTTCATATATCATATTTCAAAATCAGAAATCCAACAACACAGAATATTGCACACAAAAAATTCGAATGCACTAAGGTTAAAGATGTAAATACTACACTCTACAAACTAATGTGTCAACTTGTTTAATGAAAGACAACAAATAATTTTGGTGTATATGTGGTGAAATGTTAAATCTTATACAGTGCATGTGTTAATACAAATAGGTATAAATTTTTGAGGGGGTAATGTAGCAATATGGCTTAAGAAGTTAAAGTTTTCATTCTTTTGGCTATGCTTTTTCTCTTCAAGGATTCTACCTACACAAAGAGGTCACTGTAGAACTATTCCAACAGTGAAATAACTCAGCACAAATGTCCAACAAAAAAGAAGCCTTAAGTAAAAGATGGCACATTTGAGGACTGTAGTTTCAACATACAGTATTTTAAGACATCATTCATCACAAAATGTGAACCTTAAAGTAACAATATATAAATCTATACATACAGTTTTCAATGCCAAATTGATTTTATGAATACCCACGATACACTATCTGTGCATAAAGTAGAAGTAAAATAGCAGAATTTTAAAAGTATTATCACTGCATAGTGAAAATTTTTGATAATTATTTTGTTTTATTTTTATAAATAACCTCATGTTTTCAACATTTTCAAAAAAAGGATTCATTTATAATTAGAGAATGATGGAAAATACATGATACATTAGGTAAATGTACAAAGCTGTACCTCATATTTCTTTTTTTTTTTTTTTTAAGATTTTATTTATTTATTTGTCAGAGAGAGAGAGGGAGAGAGAGCAAGCACAGGCAGACA